>NC_068990.1:12284204-12290816 GCF_001194135.2 Octopus bimaculoides
GAAACTCTGCCAAATCAGACTGGAGCCTGGTGTTGCCATCCGGTTTCACCAGTCCTCAGTCAAATCGTCCAACCCATGCTAGCATGGAAAGCGGACGTTAAACGATGATGATGATGATGATGATATATATATATACATGTGTGTGTGTCTCTGTGTGTATGTGTGTGTGTGTGTGTCTCTGTGTGTATGTGTGTGTGTGTGTGTGTGTGTGTGTGTGTGTGTGTGTGTTTACAATCCTGTAACTTGGAAAGAGAGACTGATAGAATAGTACTAGGTCTTAAAAAATAATTACCAGGTTTGATTTGTTTAACTTAAAATTCTTCCTTGTAGTGCCCCAACAGGGCCAGGCCACAGTCTAATGACTGAAACAAGTAAAAGATTAAAGATTAAGAAAGATTATATATATATATACACACACACATACTAATAGGATGCTGCTGATACCTCATGCACTGCTACTCAAAGTTTCACGCAATACATGTTTCACCAGGTGATATTGTTTATCAAACCCTGTTTCATATAAAATTACATGTAGCAACACAGAAGTTACCTGCTGTACTGCTGCATACAATAACAATTATACTTTACGACATGTACTGGATAATTTTCACACAGTTTTGTGAAGCAAAACGCAGACACACACACACACACACACACAAGCCAACATCAATGTGTGCATGCTTGTATATCTATTTATGTTATGCTTCCTAAGTATGTGTGTTTGGATGTACACATCTATGTATGAATGAATGCATACATGCAGTGCTTCAAAATGCATAATTAAATGAAATATTTGTGTTAGTACAGTATACCCTGCTGCTTATAAATATAAGTAGATGATGTTATTTATTCAGGTACAACAAGCATATTGTTTGGTAAAGGTAAAATTTGCCAGGCCTCAATCTGAGCAAATTTCTTGACAGATGTCTCGCCTTAAACATAATATTTTTCTCTCACCCAACTCTTTTTCACTTTATGTAAATATATATAAATGTATGTACACAAACATAAATATATGTAAATGTATCTACATAGATATTTGAAAGTGATTATGTATATCTATATATTTGTGTATATATATATATGTATGTGTGTATATGTGTATATATATAAATGTGTATATATATATGTACACAAAAATAAATATATGTATATGTATCTACATAGATATTTGAATGTTTATATGTATATGTATATATTTGTGTATATATATGTCTGTGTGTACATGTGTATATATATGTTTGTGTGTACATGTGTATATATATATATATATATATATGAATGTGTATATATGTACACACATTCACACTCATATATATAAATAAATATATATATGAGTGTGAATGTGTGTACATATATACACATTTATATATATACACATATACACACAGACATATACACAAATATATACATATACATATACACATTCAAATATCTATAAATAAATATATGTATGTATATTTATAATGTGTATGTGAGTATATATATATTTGCATACACACACACACACACACATGTAATGGTTATTGCATACATCATACTGAATGAAATTCCAGAGAGAATGAACATGCTTAACACCATGCTGTTATGCTTTAATAATCATTTTGTTTGTTGAGAACATGAAAAACTATATCTCAGTGAAAGTTCTGAGATAACAATTTCTATGGATTTCTAGGGGTGTTTTCATTGAATCTGTAAGATGGTAGTCATATAACAGAGAAACCTTCTGTTGTGAAGGCACATTATGAAATAAGGGATTTCGCCCAAAGGAAAACATTTGTTATATTATTGTTGCATTGTATTTATTAACATAACTTGATGCTAGTTATCATTAATCTTTTATTCCAATGGAGAAATGGAAAACATCTCCAAGACCTCCAGAGGCTTTGAGGTTGAGTCATTCAGAAATTCACTTCACAATTGAGAGGTTTATGGTCAGTGGTCAAGCAAGAATGTGTGTTGCCCAAGGCAGCCCTTCAGTTAGCTACACATTCCCTTTCATTTATTCAGGCTTATACAGTAGAATCAAAAGTGCAGCACCGAGAAAAGCAATACCTGAGGTGAACCACCTCTCTACCCTAACAGTTATGCAACTGTTCAGAGTTCAATCCCACATGTCATGCCAGGCAAGTGTTTTTGCCCATAGTTTCAGCTTAGCCCAAACCTTATAAGGGATATTTTGAGCAGAGCAGACTGAAAACAGAGTAGAAACCACATAGATGGGATGGTCTATAGCAGGATATTGAGCCAAAGATTTAACTTATTGCTTTGTTTGAAAGCACCACCTGACTATTGGGTACTTTTAGCTGGGTCTACTTTGAGTTCCTTTGCGTTTTAGTTCTAAGGACCATTTTTTATTCCTGTCACTAGTTTAGGAATGGAAAAAACAAAAAAGGATCTTAAATACCACCAGTTATCCTTTGACTAATTAAGGATAATATGCACACACACATGTATATAAGTGTTTGAGTGTTTGTGTGTGTGTGTGTGTGTGTTTGTGTTTGTGTGTGTGTGCGTGCGTGTGTGTGTGTGTGTGTGTGTGTGTGTGTGTGTGTGTGTAATAGCATCATCTTAAGGCTCTGTGTGTGTGTTTTCAAAGCTTATCTCTACATTCTGTATCCATAAGTAAATGATGGATTAAATATTCTTTTGGATTTAAAGCAAGTGTTTTGCAACTAGAACTGCAAAACATAGCACAAGCTATGCTCTCATATATCATCATCATCATTTTACATCCAACTTCCATGTATGTCCTTATGTATATGCATATGTATATATATATATGTGTATATATATGAGTGTGTGTATATATATATCATCAGGGAATCATAAATCCCCAAAAGAAGCACACTCTAAGATACAGAGCAGTAGAGTAGATAGATAAAGATGGATATGGCTGCCCTATGGTGTTACCATAGTAATAAAGTATTCCTTTTAGCAAAAATCTCTACCCTACCTGCTATATCTAAGTCAGTGGTTAATTGTTTGGCTTCACTGTTGATGTTGTTGCATGTATGTGGAGAAGTGCACCTTTAGTTCTGTGTAATATAGTTTTATAACAGCCTGTCATAAGTATGGGCATCTATCCTATATAGATTTCTAGATTTCTCTGAGAAGATTAGGGACCTGTTGGAATTTTTTAGTAGTCTAATTTCGGTATGGAGCTTATGATGGAAGGAGCAAGAGGACTTATAGAATTTTAGACCAGCCATATCTATTTTTATCTATCTAATCTATCTATCTATCTATCTATCTACCTATCTATCTATCTATCTATCAATCTATCTATCTATCTATCTAATTTATCTATATATCTGTCTATTTATGTATGCGTGTATCTATCTATCTATCTATCTATCTATCTATCTATCAATCTATCTATATAAATATATATATATGTATGATGTATGTATGTATATATGAGTGTATGTATGCATGTATGTATGGATGGATGTTTGAAACTGTCTGCAAGTCCATTCTTTACATTGATCATAATTACATTTATATTAATGTTTAATTAACATCAGTGAAATATGTTTTCATTTCATTTACTACTGTTTTAATTACATTTTATAGTCTTCAAAAGATTGGTTTGATAAACTCTAGTTTATGTTAATTTTGTTTATTGTAGTGACATTTAAGTATAAATCTTTTGGGGTTTCTATTAGGTTATATACACCTACTGTGGGTTTAGAAATTTACACATTGTATTGTGTTGTGGGAACTCTGTTCTGTCACAAGTACTACTAAGTGAATTTTACTGCTAAGTCAACTAATTCCCATGTAGTACCTAAAATCATTTTATGTTGTTCACACCATTCTACAGAGTAGTACTGTTTGGTGTCAAAACAACAATGTTTTCCAGAAGAACAGCTGATGATGGGGAATATTTGTTTATTTAGATAAATTATGTTGTTATTGCATGATACCCTTTTTAGATTTTTTTTTACCTAGTTTTACGTCTTTCAGCATTTCAATGTTATCCTCACTTTAAGTTCAAGTTATCTATGGCTTTTTTTTTATTGTCTTGTATGTGTTTTTGTTTAATTTCAAGTGTTTCCATTGTTTGTTTTTTTTAAAATTTAATTTTGTGTTTAATGGATTACAAGGAACATCTGTGTAATTGGATCCGGTTTAATGTTTTAGATATTTATTTCTGTCAGTTCATTAAGAATTAAGTGATAACAAGATTTATTAGGTTAGGTGTTGGCTAACACACACACACACACACACACACACACACACACACACACACACACACACACACGCGCAAACAGATAGATATACAATATTTTCATATGTATATATATATATGTGTGTGTATGAATATATGTACATATGTACATATATATTCTGTTTACATACATTTGTTTATGCATAAATATATATATATGTGCATGCATGTGCATGTGTATGTGTGAAAATGCATGCCCCACCACACACACACACTTGATGCACAAGCACACACATACTCACCAAAGACTGCAAAGTTTCATCATCATCATCATCATCATCATCATCAACAACATCATCATCATCAACATCGTCATTGTCATTGTTTAACGTCCGCTTTCCATGCTGGCGTGTGTTGGATGGTTCTCACTTAATACTCATTCAGGCATTGAAAAACACATGAACATGATGATAATATCATATGCATTATGCATGCATGCATACGTACGTACATACATACATACATACATACATACATACATACATACATATGGCAGAAGCCATAGCCACTCATAATACAAAGGAATACTGGTTGAATATTCCAGAGAAGACCTGAATAAAATGTAAACACAACAGACCCGATATAATGATTTGGGATAGAGAAGAGAAACTGTGTACAATTGTGGAAATTAGCTGCCCAGCGGCTGTTAACATAAAGCTGAAGATTAATCAAAACAAAGAGAGCACCTATGCCGAACTATTGAGAAATTTGCAGGTACTCTATCCAGATTACAAGTTCAGGTTTATACTTGTAATTAATGGGGCCCTGGGGCATGTAACACACCGCCTAAATACCAATCTTGAGAAATTAGGCTTCTCAAAACCAAAAAGGAGAAAGCTAATTCAAAGACTACAGATCCAGTCCATCACCAGAACTGTAAAAATCTGTAAAACTTTCCAGAAGTTTATCATTTAAATATATCTGAGCATGAGAATATGTATATAAAACATACATACATACATATATACAAAAATACCCTGTTGTTGATGTTGAAATTCCATTAAAGAAGCCTTGGATCTAGGTTATAAACTAACTTTTTCTCTGTTGGCAAGAAATCTTGAAATAAACTGACTAATAACATACGTACATGTCTAGATATGCAACTATAAGCATGAGAATACATACATAAAGCAAAACATACAGATCTGCACATATACATACATACATACTTACAAAAATCCCTTGTTGTTGTTGAAATTCCAATGAAGGAGTCTTGGGTCTAGGTTAGAAACCGACTCCTTCTTTATTGGCAAAAAATCTTGAAATAAAACTGAACAATCACATACATACATACATATATATTTTGGAGATAGCATTCTCAGATAATATACAGAAGCAGAATACTAGGGTGAACTTGAACCTTCAGACCAAATATTAGTTATACAAGATGAGAACCCTTAGGCCATTTCCTCATGTGGTGTTTTGGTACACCTAAAGTTATTTCAATGCCTATATGTTTGTTCTCTATTGAAATGCTACAGAAGCTTAAAGAACAAAGTATAGATTACAAATTCATTTTATTGAAAAATTTGAAATTGGCCAATATCAAACTGAATGAAAATGCTTTCAAATTTGATTTTCAAATAAAACTGTTAACTTGGAGAAAAATTACATAGAAATCTTCTTTGAAAGTTTATTTAATTCTTCCGTATACCAATGATGATTATAATTATAGCATCAACTACAATAACAAAAGTTTTAAATTCATATGCTTTAGTAATTTACCAAACTTCCCCGTTATTTCTGTCTCATTCAGTCATTTTTAGAGAATATTTTATTGGTCATGAAATGACAGCTATTAGATGTCTAAAACTTTGAATACTTTGATATTTTCAATGTGTATTCTTACAATCATTCCAAATTCTATATTTGTTGCCATTTCTTTACTGATTTTTACACATTTTTCTATAGACGCAAAGAATATGTGTAAAGTGTATGAGAATGCTTGGCAAACGAATCTTGATTTTCATGTTCATTGATCTCTGAAATCATCTCTATGCTTTGTTCAGAAGAGAGAATTAAACTAGGTTCAATGAACTTTATATGATATTGTTTATATATGCTGTATCTATCAATACATGTGTATACACTGATAAACAAATATATGGATACATATGCATGAGTTTGTATATTATTATTCATGTTTATACTGTTCTTCTGCTGCTATTATCATTGTTGTTGTTGTTGTTGTTGTTACTAGTAGTAGTAGTAGTATATAAACACATGTATGTGTGTGCGTATTGTAAATGCACATATAAGTACATGAATATAATATACATTGTACACATAAAGACACACATACATACATATATTCGTGTGTGTATGCATACAGATATATGTATGTACATATATATATATATATATATATCCATATATAT
>NC_068990.1:12290849-12293792 GCF_001194135.2 Octopus bimaculoides
TATATATATATATATATATATATATTTACACCTGTGCATATACAGGAATAATTTAGAGTATATTTAATGAATACATATATTTTGTATCACTATGAAAACATAACAACCTATTGATGAACCATTTAAGTTTTGGTATATAAAAGTTTAGGAGTGAAAATTGCCCAATGAGTTTCATCTTTCTGTAAAGTTCATCCAGCTTCTTTTACAACATCATTCAATTACTGAAGTTAATAAGAATATGTCTGCTCATTGAAAAATGTAAACAAACTGCATCTTTCATAAAGAATATGATATGACAGTATAAGTTTGATGGCTGAGTTCTAACTTCAAAGGAATTATTATATTCACAATCGAATTGTGTTGGTAATTTTTCATTAAATACCTGGAATCACGATTGTATTGTGATGTAAATGTCTTTATACTAACAATACATATATATATATATTGATAGATCAATAGATAGCTAGATAGTTAGATAGATAGAAAAAGGGACAAAAAGAGAGAGAGAGAGAAACATTCACAGTGTGTGTGTATGTGTGTGTTCATGCTTATTTTTGTCTCTCACTACTTGACAACAGTTTCTTTATGTCCCCATATAGTGACCTGGCAACAAAAATAAAGGTTGATAAGCTAAGTAGAACACTTAAAATAAGTACTGGGACCAATCTGGTCAATTAACCCCTGAACATCATTCTACAGTATAGCCATAATCCTATGAGTAAACCTAGTAAAATAATCCTTTCTACTATAGGCACAAGGCCTGAAATTTGGTGGATCAAGGATATTCAACTAATACTTATTTAATCAACCCTGAAAAGATGGAAGGTAAAGTAACCTCAGTGGAATTTGAATTCAGAATGGTAATCTGGAAGAAATGCCACTAAGCATTTTGACCAGCATGCTAAATGAGTTTCCCAGCTTGCAAAAATAACCCTCTCTGCTATTAGTCAAGGCCTGAAAGCTTTGAGGAGAGGGCTAGTCAGCTACATAAATCCCAGTGCAAAGAATTTTGCCAGCTTGTCACCTTTAAAACCAGTAAAATAACAAAGAGGATTATATATATAAATATATATATTCTAACGGCGGTGCATCAGCATGGCCGCAGCTCTGAGCTGAAACTATAAGATAAAAAAAATATATATATATAATTCATTCTGTTGGGTGGTTGGTGTTAGGGAGGGCATCCAGTCATAAAATCCCTGCCACATCAGACACAGAAGTCTGGTGCGGGCTTCTGCTCAACCGGCTCCTGTCAAGCCATCTTTTTGCATGCCTGCATAGAATGCAGATGTTAAACAATGACGTTAATCATGATGATAATGAATTATGTATGTATATATGTGTGCTGGTGCCACATAAAATGCATTGGTGCTGGTACCACATTAAGAGCACTGGTTCTGGTGCCTCATTAAGAACACTCATGGTGTCACATTAAAAGCACTGGTGCTTGTGCCACCTAAATTTCACTGGTAATAGTGCTATATAAAAAGCACCTAGTACATTCTGTAAAGTGGTTGGTGTTAGGAAGGGCATGCTGTTGTAGAAATCAAACCGAAACCAGACTATTGCAGCTCCTGGCTTTACCAGCTCCTGTCAAGTTGACCAACCCATGCTAGCATGGAAAAGAGACGTTAAATGACGATGATGATATATATGTGTGTGTGTGCGTATGTTTCTGCATATCTTGTTGTAAAAACAAGAACATAGATGAATTTCAATGGGTTACTATAAATATTTTCAAAATTTATAGATTGCAGTGTTTATTCAGCTATTCTACTTTAACAAATTACTGACCAGTTATTGATCAATATCTCAAGAGTTCTTCACCGAGCATCATGACACCATATTAAACTTGATGTGGGATTAAGTCTTGCATAACCACAACACATTTATCACTTCCTTTCCAGACTGATGGTGATGCTATACACTGTAAAATACATCAACGCACTGGAAAAACTCAACAGTAAACACCATCTAAAATTAAATTATAAACATATTTTTAGTATTATATTCTTCAAAAACATGATACATTCCATTTAATGCTTATCACACTACTTACATATGTTCATATACACAAAAATAAACCTCATATTTCAGTCATATTTTCCATTTAACTTCCTAACTTGTTTCAATCACTGGACCACAGCTTTGTTGGGGCATCACTTTGAAAGGTTTCAATCCAACAAATACAGGTACAACAGAAACAGGAAGAAAGAGTGAGAGAAAGTTGTGGTGAAAGAGTACAGCAGGGTTCGCCACCATCCCCTGCCGGAGCCTTGTGGAGTTTAAGGTGTTTTCGCTCAATAAACACTCACAACGCCCGGTCTGGGAATTGAAACCGCGATCCTATGACCGTGAGTCCACTGCCCTAACCACTGGGCCATTGCACCTCCACCCACATACACACTCTCATATACACACATACATACTGTTATACATAAATATACACACACATACATACAGACAGACATACACACATACATACACAGATATAATTTTCCTTCATTTAATT
The DNA here is from genome assembly GCF_001194135.2 of Octopus bimaculoides. Taxonomy (NCBI): domain Eukaryota; kingdom Metazoa; phylum Mollusca; class Cephalopoda; order Octopoda; family Octopodidae; genus Octopus; species Octopus bimaculoides. The sequence continues at coordinate 12,293,362 of NC_068990.1, forward strand.
TAACTTAACCTAACAATATTATCTTCCCAATATATGCAATTACAAAATTTCTCCCATAAATGGAAAGTTAAACCTCAACCATATATTATTTTACCTTCTTAATTTAATGTTTCAATGACTTTTATTTCATATGAAAAGACTTTTACAAAACATTTCTGTATAAAAGTGTCTGAACAGAATTTAATACAAAATACAATTTACTCATAACTATCAGTTTTCAGAAAATTATTAAATATATGTGAATGTATACATACATGGAAATGTGTATAGTATATGACACACAATTAGTTGTGCGTGTTTGTGTGTGAGTGTATAATATATATTTACATTTGTGCAGGGTATATACATATATGAATGCATATATATATATCTGTATCTATTTATCTATCTATCTATCTATCTATCTATCTATCTATATATATATATATATA
>NC_068990.1:12294206-12298123 GCF_001194135.2 Octopus bimaculoides
ATATATATATATATATATATAAAATCTTATAAACTGTATGCATATTTTCAGTTTCTATTTTTCTTTTGCTACATTAAATAAGAAAACTATTATTATTGTATATCTTTGAATGGTATCAAGAATGAATTTAAATTTGCCGCATTCAGTTTTCTTTTCTTTTCTTTAATATTTATTTCTTTACATTCACATATGTATAATCGGTATTATATTTTTCATTTCTTTCTTCCATTACATAGAAAATGCACCATTTTGAAGAAAGGCTAAACCAATGGACTGTGTTAATTCTGTGCCTTACTGGTGGATTTATGTCGGATAATGGTGAGTAAAACAAATATTTTTTTAATGCATAAAACAAAGAAAAAATTTGCTTCTATTATTTCAGAAGCAGTTTCTGTTTCCAAGATCTGAGTCTCTGACTGTGATATATGCTTTTCTTTCTCTTTACAATTTTCGTTTTCATTATTCTATTTCAGAAAATATAATGTTTGCTACATCATTTATTATTCTCATATTTATTAAAATACAAAAGAAAAATAGCATCTTTTCTGTTAGAGAAATTGTTTACATTTCTTATACAAATATAATTCTCTTTGCTCATTGTCAGAGGCAAAAAAACAAAAAAACAGTAGTAAATTTAAATCTGAAAAGGTTATTCGTGACGTGTTAGAATAATAGTTTCTACCTGGATTTTATTTCATTTCTGTATGGCACACTTCAAAATTTAACTCAAGAACTCAGTTTATCAGCATTCATATAGATGACCAATTAAATCTGGGATCAACTCTGTTTGTTGCTCAAATATCGTATCAAGCTGATACATTATTGTTGTGATCAACTGTAACAGGAGCAAATATCATTTTATCTTATTCTCAGCTCAGATGAGCAATTATATCAGAAGCAAATATCCAAACTTTATCTTGATTTCAGATGGTGAATTAAAGATATGATCAGCAGTATTTGAATAAAATATTGTAACCTAATCTTGCTCTTCCAATAAAGCTTGTTAAATGGATTGATAATAACTTGCGTTTTATAGTTCTCATCTGGCATTATGTAGATCATAATTCTTATCAGAAAGATTAATTTCTTTACAAAGTTCTATACATTTCTTTTTCGCTTCTTTTTGGTTTTTCTCTTATTATTTTTTTTGCATGTGGTAGAATTCAAAACAATACTGAGATCTTAGTTAACGAATGACAAATATAAAAAAAATGCAACCATCTTTATCCAAACCAAATATTCTAAATTTAATTTTGTTTTCATATCAGAGGATCATTGTAAGCTGGAATGAAATGCATCAACATCTCAGATCAGATTTGCAACAAAGTATGGATCAGATTAATCAAAATCACATAACTTAACCTTATTTCAATCTCAGCTCAAATAGCTTATCAGAATCAAAACTATCTGCACCTTATCTTATTCTCAACTTCATAAACCTCAAAGCTGGGATCACCTGCATCAAAGCCAAACATCCTGGTCTTAAGTTATATGTACTTTACTTTCTTTGTATTTTATGGTGTGCAGAGGAAGTAGGATTTCTTTGTAATGTGTAATTTCTGTGTGTTAGTAAGATATCTCATATTCAATGGTCAAATATAATTGTCATTCAATATCTGTGGATTCCGTCATTGAGATGGTTTATCAACCTCAATTTTTTATCCTTACAATATTTATTTGATTTATTTGGTTCTTCATTTAAAATTATTTATATTATCAATTATACTGAATGCATTTAAATGTAACACACACACATGCACGTATACACACCCACACTCACTCACACCCACACATACATACATACATACATACATAACTGCATGCATACATACATTTGGAGTGGGAACTGTATTTTGCAAAAATACGTATCATGTGAAGGTGAATTGACTAAAAGACAAATTAATACAGAATGTATTATTTGAAGAAGAAGCAAAGTTATTCATCTAAAATATCAATATTTTTTAAAGAAATATGTAAAAACAATTAGAAATTGTAATTGTACATAAAATAATATTTAATATGTTTACATTAAATAGATTAAAAATCAAATGTCAATTCAGAAAATAGTAATTTGTGTTTTCAATCGATGGCCAGAGAAGTAGCTATAACTTTCTCAGTCAGTTATCAAAATATTCTTCTAGAGAGTATAGAAAGACATTCTGGTTTCATTGTTGCTTATTGCTGTTATGGAGGTTCACGGTACTAAAAATACTTAAAAACAGGAAAAGATGCTACTATCCTCCTTATCATTTACATCTACTTTTTCATGTGTGCATGGACCACATAGAAAGTAATGATGCAGATGTTCTATGGCCAATGCTTCCACAAAAGATTGGAAAAGAATCCCAATACTGCTTTGAGATTCACAACTATCATATGATGTTAAGGCAAGGAGACACAAACACACACACACACATACATACATACATACATACATACATACATACATACATACATACATACATACATACAAACATACATGCATACATACATACATACATATATATACATATATATATACATACATACATACATATATACATATATACATATACATCTTTTTCTTCTTCATTGACTGGATGTATATATACATATATATATTTACATAGATACATAAATCTATTTACATATATATGCATGTATATATATATATATATATATATATATATCACACACACATGTGTACATGCACATATATACACACGCACACACACACACACATACACACACATACACACACACATATATATTTATACATATGACTGGATGGATGAATGGATGTATATATAAAGGGTTTCTTCTAGTTTCCATCTACCAAATCCATTCAGAAGACTTTGGTCAGCTCAAGGCTACATTGGAAGACACATATCCAAGGTTCCATAAACCATAAGGTGGGACTGAACTTGAAACCATGTGAGAGGGAAGCAAATATCCAAACCACACAGCCATGCAAGGAATCTAAAATGTAAATTCCCAAAACTACTAGCTTTATGAAGCTGCAACTTCTGCATTCTTTGTCATACTAAATAATATAGATTTCACACACATACTTTCCTGTAATAACATTTATTTTTCTAATAATTAAATACATGTTTTCTTATAATTACATTTATTTTCTTATTAAAAAACCGATAGTCTGAAAATGAATTGAAAATATGTTCTGTTTTATAATTTGTTATTATGATTATAAAATTAAAATAAGGTTTTAAAAAATTAGTATGGTTTGGCATATCTTTCATAAAATATATCATTCTGTTAATATGAAGTTGACTAATATCTTTCTAGATAATTTCTCTCCTGACCAATTTGTTTTTCTACAAACATATTGAATATGTTTTCTATATCTTGTGAGCACACCCACACACATATATATATGTACATATGTGTGTGTGTGTGTGCATGCATGTATACATGTGTATGTATGTTCTTGTTCTCTTTTTAATTTAGAATAAATTCTGATCAGCCACCCTCTTGGTAGCAATGTGGTGAAGGAGAGCATCTCCTTTTGTTCATCATTCTCTAAATCTTAAGAAGATCTGGCAGATTCCTTTATAATCCCAGATATCATGATGATTTGTAGGGTACGAATATGTAATGAGTACATTACATCATTAGAAAATGTAATTAAGTATTACATTTTACATTAATTACATTAAGATTATATATATGACTAACAGCCAGCAAGAGTCATAGAATCATGAACATATACATCCCATTGAATTTTGAATGGTTTTGAATGTTGTGGTTCATGTATTCACTTGGTGAAAACGGATTTTTTTCTAATGATGTAATATACCCATTAATCAATTAGAAATTTGTTGGAAACAGCTGTAGTGAAATGACACATTATACGTCTGTTGTTATTTATTCACTTATATATGTATGTGTACATATATATATATATATATATATATATA
>NC_068990.1:12298509-12299951 GCF_001194135.2 Octopus bimaculoides
TATATATATATATTTATGCATACATACATATACATAATACATGCATATATACATATATATATATATATATGTATATTATATCTGTGATGATAGCTATGTGCATATATGTATATTATGTATGTGTGTGCATACCTATACACATCTATCAATAGATAGACACGTAGATAATGTGTATATAAATGTATATGGAGTTAGTTATAAGAAAACTACAAAGGCACATTTGCTGAATTTATTTAATAAATTAATGTAAGACCTTCCGATAATCACACACGCATACACACTCATACATAGCTGCAGACACATGCGCGTGAAGAAATCAAAGGAAAACAGCACTCAACACATTTGGTTAGAGTTACATGTATTAAATGTAGAGCTGAGTCAAACTGTTATTAAACACACACACACACACACACACACACACACACACACACACACACACACACACACACACACACACACACACACACACACACACATATATATATACACACACACATATATACACATATATATATGCATATATATATACATATATGTACGCATATATATACATATATATACATGCATATATACATATATATATGCATATATATACACACACACATACATACATGTATGTGTGTGCATGTGTGTGCGGTGTGTGAATATATGTATATATATTTATATTTATGGATGCATGATACTCTGTGTTGATATCCACGCATATGCATGTATGATTGTATGTATCACCAAGCTTCCGTTAAAATTATATGTATAAAAGAGAATTATTGCATTCTGAAACATGTTTTAAATTACCCAACATGCCACCTAATAGGTTTTAAATGAATTGAATACAATTTTCTGTAATAAAAAAAACCAAAAAACAAAACAAACAAAAAAAAATAATGGATCCACAATCTGATTTACAACAACTTCAAAAGGATTTAGTTTATGGAAACATATATTTGTTGATTTCATTATTAATCCATAAGATATACTGACTTCAATTATGATATTATTTTCTGTTCAAAAGAAAATTTAATTCATTTCACTACAAGATTTGTTGTGTTTGTTTTCTTTTAGTTCTCTGCTAGTACATTTGAAATCCTAGTATTGAGCCATATGGGAAATATGGGGTGTTTATGTGGTGGGGAAGGCTTACATGTATATGTGTGCATGTTCATATCTGCATATCTATGTGTATGTGCATGTGCATGCATGTGCATGTGTGTGTGTGTGCGTGTACATATGTGTGCATGGGTAGATACATGAGTTAAGATAAAACTGTTAAATTATCTGAGATTTCAAAATGTTACGTTTAAATCAGTCACACACGCACACAAATATGTTATTTATGAATGCATATATAAATTTTATATATAAATGCATATATGCACATATACATTATATATATATATATATATATGCATATATATGTATGTATATATATATATATATATATA
>NC_068990.1:12301768-12304268 GCF_001194135.2 Octopus bimaculoides
GCTTGTGCGGGTGGCACATAAAAGACACCATTTCGAGCGTGGCCGTTTTCGTGCGGGTGACACGTAAAAGCACCCACTACACTCTCTGAGTGGTTGGCGTTAGGAAGGGCATCCAGCTGTAGAAACTCTGCCAAATCAGACTGGAGCCTGGTGTTCCCATCCGGTTTCACCAGTCCTCAGTCAAATCGTCCAACCCATGCTAGCATGGAAAGCGGACGTTAAACGATGATGATGATGATGATATGTATGTATATACATAGGTGCAGGGATGGCTGTGTGGTAAAGAGCATGCTTACCAACCACATGTTCCTGGGTCCAGTCCCATTGTGTGGCACCTTGAGCAAGTGGCTTTTACTATAGCCTCATTCCGACCAAAGCCTTGTGTGTGGATTTGATAGATGGAAACTGAAAGAAGCCCATCTTATATATATATATATGTGTGTGTGTGTGTGTGTGTGTGTGTGTGTGTGTTTGTCCCCCCACACCACACCATTACTTGAAAACCGATATTGGTGTGTTTACGTCTCTGTAACTTAGTGGTTCAGCAAAAGAGACAGATAGTATAAGTACTAGGCTTACAAAGCATAAGTCCTGGGATCGATTTGTTCGACCGAAGGTTGTGCTCCAGCATGGCCACAGTCAAATGACTGAAACAAGTAATAGAATATGTATGCTTATATGCATAATATGTAAATAGATAGATAGATAGATAGATACATACATACACACATACATACACACATAAGTGATAGATAGGTAGCCAGGCAGACAGACAGATAGATAGATAAATAGAGGTTTCTGCACAGTTTCTCTCCATCAAATTGCATATGCATTGATAAACCCAAGGACAGAGGAGGAAAAGAGAAATATGCCAAATGTATTTGCTGTGGGATTGAATCCACCACCCCCTTGGCATTTTTTTTTAAGCAAACCATTAAATCATATTATTACTATTTAGTAAGATACATCAACACAAATCTGATGCGTGTTCATGTTTGTTTTATTTATCATTATATTAAAAAACTGTCAGCATTTACTGAAGAATCGTTTAATGCCTGACAAACGCAACTATGCTGACATATTGAAATCCCTGCCAACCTTTCACTTGTAATATATATGTGTGATTTTATGTGTAATATATCTATCTATCTATATATATATATATATATATATATATATACAAACACACACACACATACACACATATATGTGTATATATATACACATATATATATACATGTGTATATACATATATGTATGTATATATGTATATATGTATGTAAAGTTACCATGTATTTTAAGATTGGTAGTTTTACATTTGTCATGAAACTATTTGTAATGACGTGACATTTTATAACTGGACTTACCTACATTCTTGCATGCAAATAATATTATTAATGTGTGATGCCAAAGGAGAAGACACAGTGAGCTCAGTATCAGTGTTATAGCATTTAAACCAATCATGTTCGTCCCAAATATTTTATCTGTTTTATGTTCAAACCGACTAGATCAGGTCTGTCATGCCTATCCTACAATGTCATTCTAAAAATAAACAATGACATCATCAAACTCTGAAAGCTAAGAGACAATTCCTGACGAGTTCAAGAGAATGTGAATAAGTAAGCATTACATTTGACAAAATAATCTGAATGTTAAAAGGTTAACAATCAATTACTGAGAGTTTCCTTAATAATGATCTCTAAATAGTATGCATGGATTATTTATGCTGCCTTTTCAAAAATGATATTATTTGTATTGCATGTAAACCTAAAGGGGAGGTGCAATGGCCCAGTGGTTAGGGCAGCAGACTCGCGGTCATAGGATCGCGGTTTCGATTCCCAGACCGGGCGTTGTGAATGTTTATTGAGCGAAAACACCTGAAGCTCCACGAGGCTCCGGCAGGGGGTGGTGGCGACCCCTGCTGTACTCTTTCACCACAACTTTCTCTCACTCTTTCTTCCTGTTTCTGTTGTACCTGTATTTCAAAGGGACCAGCCTTGTCACACTGTGTCATGCTGAATATCCCTGAGAACTACGTTAAGGGTACACGTGTCTGTGGAGTGCTCAGCCACTTGCACGTTAATTTCACGAGCAGGCTGTTCCGTTGATCAGATCAACTGGAACCCTTAACGTCGTAAGCGACGGAGTGCCAACACAAACCTAAAGAGGAAGTAACTCCTAAACTTTTCTTCAGAGCCCCATGACTTTATTTCCAAGAATATTAAGTTGTAATGGAGAAATTTTATTTAAAGAAGAAATAATAGTCAAATGGAAAGAACATAATTTTTTAGGTGGCTGGAAGAATTATGTGGTAAAGAAGCTCGTATAGCGATCATATGGTTTCAGGTTCAGTCATATTGTGCACCATCTTGGACGAGGGTCTTCTACTATAGCCCCAGGCCAACCAATGCCTTGTGAGTAAATTTGATAGATGGAAACTATGTGGAAGCCTATTGCATATTTATATGTATATGTCTATGCATGTGTGTCGGTGTTTCTA
>NC_068990.1:12309907-12315727 GCF_001194135.2 Octopus bimaculoides
CATCATCACCACCACCACCACCACCACCACCACCTCCACCACCACCACCACCATCATCATCATCATCATCATCATCATCATCATCATCATCATCATCATCATTCTCATCCTCATCACCATCATCATCATCATTTAATATTTGTTTCCTATACTGGCATAGATTGGACAGTTTGACCGGAGCTGGCCAGCTGAAGAGCTTCCTGGGCCCCCATGTCTGTTTTTCACTTAGTTTCTACAGCTGAATGCCCTTCCTGATTCCGACCACTTTACAGAGTGCACTTGGTGCTTTTAAACAGCATTGGCATGAATGCTCTTATGTGGCACTGGCACAAGTGCTTTTTACTTGGCATCAGCATCCATAAGCCACGAAGATTAGGATTACTCAGCTGCTGAAGAGGGATGAAGGGGATATGCCTGCCTGCAACAACAACAAAGATTTGACATGTCTTCACAAGCACAACAAACTGCCAAAGTTTCAGTCCTTTGTCATCTGTGAGACTCAACGTCTGAAGATCCTTTTTCACCACTTTGTCCCCTGTTTTTCTGGGTCTAACGTTTAGCAATCAAAATACTGCAAATATTGAGGGGAGCTGCACAAGTAATTAGTCTTTGTGCAGCAAGTATCATCCTTATCATGTTACTGTCCACTTGACCATGCTTGCATGGGATACATCAAGGCAAAACTTCTACAGATGGATGCCCTTCGTGTCCCCAACCTTTGGCTGTTTCCAAACAAAGTTATATTCCCCCATGGTTTGACATGTTTGCATAAAAGTTTGGAGACAAATGACACTGCTTGTGACAGTGATATCAAGAAAACAAGCTTTTACATGGTGAGATGACCAAGAAGAAATAACAGTCAAATTCTCCTCAAATTACATGCAAGTGTCTAGAAAATAATAAGACACCTTGATATAGGTCATAATATAATTATATCCAATTAAATAATGAATATATAGTGAAATGTATGCTTTTCTGCATTTCTAATCTAAATATGTTACTTTAAAAGATCATTTTAGCCAATAATGTATATTTATGAAAATCGATTCCATCTTGATTAAATGCAATGTAATAATGCATTGACATTTAACAATATTTTATTAATTAGGCCCTCAATTACTGTGGATATATATTTTTTGTTTATACATCAATTCTCTCTTTATAGATGTACATACATATATGTATGTATGTATCTCCTCATCGCTGAATGCATGCATGTTCTCTTTCAATTTTAATTATTTGAAGTCTTCCTGTAAAGAAGGGGTTGATTTCTAACAAAGAAACAAAGTTCAATCATTGGAATGTAGTTTAAAAAGGAAAGAAATAATGTCATATTTTGAACGTGAGAAAAGTCTTGCATATTCTACTGCTACAGATAATCTTTTTGCTGTTATGTATTAACAAGTTGAGTTCTTTTTCTGAAAACCTTACATTTTCCAGATTGTCACATAAGCATTTACAAACAAAACCAAGTGCGCCAATTATTATTGGTATAAATATGAATTTATATTCTGAGTAAAAAAGCTAAATGTTTGAGGCAGTTATCCATAATCATTCTCTTTGATGTTTGAAGTTTGAATATATACAAACACATTGTTGAATGTAAATTTCCTTGCTACCATTCTGGAGCAAACACAGTAAGGCATCTCATCCAATGCTCTAGACTTTATTTGACCAACCACTGAATGATGAAAGGCAAAGTGAAGCACGCCGGACAAAATGCTTAGCGGCATTTCATCCGTTTTTATGTTCTGAATTCAAATTCCGCTGAGGTCGACTTTGCTTTTCTTCCTTTCGAGATCAATGAAATAAGTACCAGTTATACACTGGGGTGGATGTAATCCACTAGCTCCCTCCCCACAAAATTTCAGGCCTTGCGCCTATACAAAAATGGATTATTATTATTAATATTATTATTATTATTATTATTATTATTATTATTAAGCTGGTGAGCTGGCAGAATCGTTAACACGCCAGGTGAAATGCTGATCAGTATTTAGTCTGCCATCACATTCTGAGATCAAATTCTGCTGAGGTTGACTTTGCCTTTCACCCTTTCGGAGTCAATAAAATAAGTACCAGGGGAGTACTCGGGTTAACGTAACCGACTTATTCCTCCCCGCTGAAACTGCTGGCCTTGTGCCAAAACTCGAAACCATTGTTATTACATCTATTTATATTTTAACAGTTCTGCCAATTCACCACGCGTAATAGCAATCATACACAAATACAATTGCTTGTGCAATACTTCTTTAACTTCATCTTCCATCCTTCATATTTAATACAACTTAACTATGTCTGTTCCCTATCTTTTCCACTATGCATATATATATATATCTCCTACTATAAAACCCAGCTTTCAAAATCTTAGGTGTAACTGGTTTCTGGCTTTGTTATTTATCACACATGTTTGCTTGATTGATTAGTTGAATATCTGTTCTGGTGTATCAAGATCTACTGAGGATAGGAAATCAGTATTTTTTCCTTGTGTAGCCTTCTTTTGATTTTTGAAATGTTCATATTTTCCCAAGTTAATTGGATTCATTGCTTGGTTCTGCTCATCATCTTATACACTGCTCCATCAAGAGAATTATGGTATTAGTTACATATGTGTGTGTGAAATATAGGAAAGCAACAGTTATATAACAATACAGTTTATTTCAGCAGTTGTATAAAATGCTTTCAAATAAGATGCATGTGCATGGTACGTATACATATATGCGCGTGTGCATCTGTGTGTGTGCTTGAGTGTGTGAGTGTGTATGTGTGTAGATAGATAAATATATAGAGAGCTAGAGAGATAGAGTGACGTATAATATAGTGAGATATGTGTATACAAATATATACATATATAAACACATGTGCGAGTATGCACACACATATACATGTGTGTATGTCTGTTTATGAGTATATATATATACATCTGTGTGTGAATATACATATATGTGTATATATATATATATATATATATATATATATATATATATATATATATATATATATATATATGTATGCATATATATATAGTTGGAATCAGAAAAACAACACAAAGATAATACATGTACAGCTGTATATGAATGTATATAATGAAAACTGACATAAACCAGAAAAGGTGAAAGATATTGTTATATAGTAATGAAAGAAACGTTATTTCTTTAATTAGTTTTATTTTGTCTTTATATGCATTTGAAGTGGAGAATATTAAATTTTCCAAAAGAATTACTCAATCTAGAAAATTCTTCTTTGCTGCCGATTCCCCATTATTCTGCAAGTTTTTCATTGAGAATATTTCAACTGACTCAGCTACATTATTGAAGATTTCAATTTTCGCAAATCTAATATCATATTAGGATTTTTATTTTCAATTTTATATAAATTTTTTGGTATGCTTTTGTACATTTTTTGGATCAGTATAATGTGTTCTGTAAATTTTTGTCATTTGCATATTGTTTGAAAAATTCCATAGCAGAATGTTTGCCCTGCCACTTGCATTTCAACCATGAAATAGGAGATGCTGTTAATGTTCTTCTCTCTTTTTTAGCCTCAGGTCAAGCCTATTGAACCAGACTTATGATCAAAAGCTATGATCATCTCTTCTCTTTTTTTTTTTTTTGCTATTTTATCATGCACAGTGTATCTAGGACTACATTATATAATGCGTCCTTCATTATAATATGGAATCAATATGACCGAATGGTTAAGCAGTTTATTATTGGTAGTCAAGAGGTTCTGGGTTTGATCCTACCGTGTGGTATTTTGAGAAAATGTCTTGATCATAAGGTGAGGCACCTTGAGCAAGTGTCGGTTACTCCAGTCATCAGTTAACCCAAACCCTAGGCAGAAACTATCAGGAATCCTTTGAATGGATTGTCAGATAGTGTCATACTGATTGTATCATACAAGTAGTTTAGTTCGTTTCCAATCTTCCATGGAAACATGTCTGGTGATTTGGAAATAATAGCTTTCTTGGAAACAAGTAAAGGTTAGCAACAGGAAGAGGATCAAGCTGTAGAAATCTATCGCAACAAATACCATCTAATCCATGCGTGGAAAACAATGATTTACAAGTAGGTAGACGTAGCCAGTGTCAAATACTGGGTTTTATGCCAGAAAATGAACTGCCAATCCCTTAGCTTGCTATCCAATATTCTTTTGAATTCAGCCACAAACAGCTTCTCATCTTATATTCATATTTATGGCAAATAACACATCATATACTCAGTCATCAAAGAAAATAGATGTAAACAAAGTCGAAACCCTAATGAATACTAAATACTCTATTAAGTTATCTAATGTCACACACATCAGAATGGCTCTAAACTTAATTAAGATTAAGATCTCACCTTTAGCTTTGCTTTTCTGATTAAAGAGGACCCACCTCTGTTTCTAGTTTGCCATCATTATGAAGATCTCTATACCTTATCTCCAGGCTAGCATAGCATCAGCATTACCTTTCTCATTATTCTTCAATATATTCAGTCTTCAGTTATTACTCAATTATACCTAACTATCAAACATTAAATCTAACTACATTACACAGCTTTACTTAAAGTATCTATTACCTATTCTCCTTATATCAATTCTGTCAATCATATTCAACCTCAGCCAGCTTTTGACTATGTTGGTGTTGATACTTAACCCCCAGATCAGACCTAATTTAGCAGAAATATATTCGAAAATGTTCAATCCGTGGCCTTCCCTATTTCGGTTTTTCTTTTTTCTTTAAGTTATTAAAGAAAGGTTTTAGCTGAGACTATGATATTCTGGAGAGATATGCTTCCTATTTCTGTGATATTATGTGTGATTTTAGGGAGATATTGGATTCTTCTTCAGCAAGTCAGGCAACCACATACAACTTCTACCTTTTGTTCATATATTATATGCATACACACACACATATAGACTTATATATATCCTATATGCAAAGCAAAAATTCTTCTTGTCATCATCTCTACCAACCCCATTACTCAATTGATACTGTAGGAATAAAAAGCTGTGTTATTCTGTCACATTACTACTACTGCTGCTGCTGCTACTCTTTTACTCTTTTACTTGTTTCAGTCTTTTGACTGTGGCCATGCTGGAGCACCGCCTTTAGTCAAGCAAATCGACCCCAGGTCTTATTCTTTGGAAACCTAGTACTTATTCTATCAATCTGTTTTGCTGAACTGCTAAGTTACGGGGATGTAAACACACCAGCATCAGTTGTCAAGCGACTTTGGGGGGACAAACACAGATACACAAACACATACACACATACACATATATATATATACATATAATATACGACGGGCTTCTTTCAGTTTCCCACTACCAAATCCACTCACAAGGCTTTGGTCGGCCCGAGACTATAGTAGAAGACACTTGCCCAAGATGACACACAGTGGGACTGAACCTGGAACCATGTGATTGGTAAGCAAGCTTACCACACAGCCACTGTACATATCAAAGGTGATTTTGGAAACAGGAGAAGATAAAACCAAAAATAAGACATAAAGATCAGTGACAAAAGAAAATAGAAAACAATACACTTTGAACAAAGTCCTTCGTGATGCTTGTTCTGCATCAAGTTACAGACACTCCCATGAAACTTTTCTTGTCCCCTACATCCCACCACCACCTCCACCATCATTAGAAATGTAATAAATCAGGTGATTGGCCTATTAGAATTCTGTAACTAATGAAGCTATTGTTCAATAATTGCACCAAAAAAATAAATCATTAAAAATAAAATAAATTATCAAATCAACCAATTATATTACAGTTTTTTTTTTGTTTGCTTTCTTTTGTTTCTCGGGGATTTTTTTTTTTTTTTTTTTT
>NC_068990.1:12316404-12320799 GCF_001194135.2 Octopus bimaculoides
CCTACATTAAGGGTACACGTGTCTGTGGAGTGCTCAACCACTTGCACGTTAATTTCACGAGCAGGCTGTTCCGTTGATTGGATCAACTGGAACCCTCATCGTCATAACCAACAGAGTGCCAACAACATGTAAGTATATATATATATATATATGTATATATATATATATATCATCATCATCATCATCATTTAACGTCCATTTACCGTGCTGGCATGGGTCAGATGGTTTGAGAGGAGCCGGCCAAGCAGAAGCCTGTACCAGACTTCTGTGACTGTTTTGGCAGGATTTTTACTGCTGGATGCCCTTCCTAACACCAACCACACATCAGTGTGTATTGTGTTGGTGTTCACCACATTGAAATCAATAATGTAATAAAATTTTAAAGGAAATTAGATTTAAATATAAGTGGTTTATATGGGTGGTTATATAGGAGGGCTGATATTAAAAGGTGTGAAGAGTTTAGATAACGGAATATAGAGTGCATGCATGGCTGTGTGGTGAAGAAGCTCACTTTGCAATTGTGTGGTTTCAGGTTTGGTCCTATGGCACAACACCTTGAGCAAGTGTCTATAACAGGCCAAGCAATGCTTTGTGAGTGAATTTTGTCGATGGAAACTGTATAGAAGCCCATCATATATATGTGAGCGTGTATGTGTTTGTGTGTGTGTGTTTTTGTGTTTGTGTTTGCCACGACCTTACCAATGTTTGACAGCCAGTATTGGTTTATTTATGTCCCCATAATTTAGTGGTTCAGCAAGAGAGAGTGAGATCAATTTGTTTGACCAAAACCTTCAAGGGTGATACCCCAGCATTGCTGCAATCCAATGGCAGAAACAAGTAAAATGTAAAAGATAAAAGATAGATTAGTATCCAGTAGCATATCTCTACAAATAATTATTTCTACCGTTGGCAGAAGGCTTTAAATTTTCAAGGAAGGAATAGAAGTCAATTTAATAGAATCCAGTATTTGACAGATACTTTCTCAACCTCTGAAAGATGAAAGTCAATGATGACACTGATAGGATTTTAACTCAACATGCAAAGCACTATAATTAAATCCTGCACAGCAATTTCTTCGTCGTTCTACAATTCTGCTAACTCTGTGCTTAACTAAGGGTTTCAAATTTTTGGTACAAAGCCAGCAGTTTTTGAAGGGATGGGGAAGTCAATAACATCAACCCCTGTACTTGATTGATATTATTTTATCAACCCTAGAATGATGAAAGGTAAAAAACAATTTCAGCAGAATTTGAGCTTAGAACATAAAGACAGATGAAATGCTGGTAAGCATTCTGCGTGTTGTGTTAACAATTCTTCTAACTTGCTGCCTTGCTCTGTGCTTATGTAATAGTAATAAAGAACTTCTCAAGACCACAATGTTGCTTTAGCCCTGGGTCAGCCTTCACTGAGGAAACCTATGATCAAAAGCATTCCAGATTTGACTATCATAGTATATCTACTCTAGTGTATTCTTCCTTTTCAAAGATATGATCTGAGTAAGATTTGGCTGTTATTTCTTGCAGATTATGCCACTGCAAACAAGTGTCTTTCATTTTGTCCAGTTAGCTTCAAATTTCTCTTCAGGCAAGGTTGAGCAGAAGACCACAAAGCTTTCAAATCATCTAACCCAAGCCAGCATGGAAAACAGATAATCATGACCATGATGATAATCATGGTCATGATTATCATCAGAATAAACATCTTTTTTTTTTTACTTTTTTTTACCGGATATCATGTCTTTTTGAAAGATAAATGTTTTATCAACCACAAAACAGGAAAAGCCCTGAAGATGAACTTGGGTGATAGCCAGATCTACCTTACACATAATAACTACTGTTTAACACAGCACGTTAGCAATGCCAGGATACTGCACAAATGAATGCAGGATGGGTTTGTCACTATATGGGCATCACAGATAAGTCTGGCTCATGGCACTACCATGCCTGTAGAATTTGTCTCAAACTGGCAACACCCTACCAGCACCAACGCCCAACCTTGCTAACAGTGCTAGACCAGGAATTTCTGAAAATTTTCCATAGTTAGTCTTCTTCTTGAAAATCCTTTAAAAAAAGGCTATTCAGTAAAACTTCCCTGATGTTTTGAATCAGTCCTAGAACGACATCACTCTCACCCACCACTAACCCTCTGCGGAATATGAAGATTGGCATAATGCAGACCACGTAACCCAACTAGTAGAGAACTGAGAGCACCTGTCAATAATGGTAATAATTACAATATCTCTAACATAACAACAATAATAGCAACGGTAGTAATAGTGATAAATATTCAACTCCCTGTTGTATTTCTGCATCAAGAAATTTTAGGATTTAGAATTTTATAGTTGGGTGCCATGTCTGTGCTTCAGATTTAGTGGTGTATACAAGCTGTTGTCATTTCATCAGTCAACTTTTATGGCAGGTAAATGGCAGGCTGTACTATAGTAAATCAGTAAAATGCGGGTTTATTGCTTGTACAAATAGATTTTCCCTGCAACTAGAAATTGAATTATTACTATAGTTTGATACTGCTTAGTTTCAGTGAGGTAATGCATGCAGATGTTTCAGAATTAATTGAGCATGTCATGTCATGTTTATACATGCCCATATGTATGTGTGCATATGCATACACACACGCACAGCTAGTCCTGTGTACACACTTACAAAAGCAAACACATGTACACATACACACTTCTGTATGTATATACAGACATGTACATACACATGTACATACACACTGTGCACATTTAGATGTTTCTCTTTGCTCACATATGTCTGTATGTTCATACTCATACCAAATTCCGAAATAAAGCAGACGTACGCATGAATAGATGCACGTATGTGTACATAAGCAATGTGGCTGATGTCGGTGCCACTTGACTGGCACCCGTGCTGGTGGAATATAAAAAGCACCATACAAGTGTGGTCAATGCCAGTGCTGCTTGACTGGCCCCCGATGCTGGTGGCACGTAAAGAGCACCTACCACACTCTTGGAATGGTTGGTATTAGGAAGGGCATCCAGCTGTAGATCAGTTTGTTTGAACCAGATCAGATTGGAGCCTGGTGCAGCATCCTGGCTTGCCAGTGTTCAGTCAAATCGTCCAACCCATGCCAGCATGGAAAATAGACGTTAATGATGATAAGGATAATGATATATATATTGTTCTTTTACAAGAATGTCATTGATAGTGACTTTGAAGTTTTGGCCAGCTAAGCCGTTACCAGATTGCAAAGCATTAGAGGTAGTTTTGCGTTTATATTGTCTCTGTTGAGTTAAAAATCATCTTTGAGTGTGTGAGTTTATGATGGTTAGCTGGCTAAAACTTCGAAGTAGTTGTCAACATTCTTGGATGAGTATAAGAAAAATAAAGTTGTACTCTACGAAAATATAGAATAATCCATCAGATTAATATAAAATTGTTTTTACTATAACTAAACATAACAACAAACAATATATATATATGTATATATATACAATAATCCCTTGCCATATCATGGTTCACCTATCACCATTCACCTATTGCTGTTCGCCTATTGCAGTTTATTATTTAAGCTTGTGTTGATTCCTCCGTGGTGTTGTTTTGCATTTTTAATAAAATGAATATATATACAAATTATGAAAATAATAAAAAAATATACAATACAGTACTGTTTGTACATAGTGGATTTTCACTTATCACAGGGGTTTCTAGAATGTAACACCCATGATTGTCGAGAGATTACTGTATAGCTTTAGACCAAACAACACCCAAACACAAATAAAATCGAAAATCAACCAGCCCAGAATATATTTCTACTCCTGTGGTAGAGCTTTGCTTTGGAATGATCTTGGGAGATATTCTCCTAGATTGTTAGAAACTTTTCCAGATCGGATTGGAGCCTGGTGCAGCCTTCTGGCTTGCCAGCCCTCAGTCAAACCGTACAACCCATGCTAGCATGGAAAGTGGACGTTAAACGATGGTAATGATGATGGTAATCTTTACAAAGCAATTCACAGAAAGACCAGTAAAAGGAGAGGATGTCGAGGTGGCAGAAACTGTGATGGAATTGACCACGTGTCTAAGTGTGTTTAGTGTTACTTCGCTACATTAAGAGTTCAAATTCTGCCAAAGTCAACATGGCCTTTTCATCTTTTGAGACTTAAGAGAACAACTACTAGATCATTTATTATTTACTGATATTTATTCAAGCCCTTCTCTGTATGGACACAGTTCTGGCTCTGTGTCAATGCAAGAGACCATTATTATAAAGAAGTAGAAGAAACACAATTTGTATGACACAAATATATGAAGACCTATCAATATTGTAATGAATGATTAAGAGAACTATCTAAACGGCATATGTGTTGTAGACTTATGAACTACATTGTGTGTGTGTGTATATGTGTGTATAGATCGG
>NC_068990.1:12321274-12325873 GCF_001194135.2 Octopus bimaculoides
ACTTCTACTACTACTACTACTACTACTACTACTACTACTACTACTACTACTACTACTACTACTAACGCCACCACCACCACCGCTACCACCACCACCACTACCACCACCACTATCACCACCACCACTACCACCACCACCACTACCGCCACCACTATCACCACCACCACTACCACACAACAGTCATCATAATCATCATCATCATATTCTTTTTTTAAAATTCTTTTACATCTTTAAACATAGAAATGTTGCGGCTGTGCTATGCAGAAAAATCTGTCATGACTAGAATATACTAGAATGCTTTAGGGGGAGGGGGAGTGGAAAGAGTGAGGAGATGTGAAGCAGTGTATGTTTAGACAAACATAAGAAAGGGTTGTTATTTTGCCAACAGTTTACCTGAAACTTGAGACACACTGACAAAATTAGGAGGTAAATAATTTGGAAGCTTCTCAGCTTCAATTTTTATTTTTCTCACTCCCCTCTCAACTGCTCAACTCAAACATTTGATGGGATAAGTATAATTACAAATTCAGGTACATAATTTGAGACCATAACAGCTCTCTCTCTCTCTCTCTCTCTCTCTCTCTTTTCTTTGATCTGGCTGTCATGTTGACTTGGTGACAATGTCACTCATAGTTATTTTTTGTTCTTTCTTGAGCCATACCTTGCTCGTAAGGGCCAGTTTCCTGGTTTCCTTTGTGTATAGGTTCCCCACCTGGATGGAACACCAGTCTGTCACAGGTGAGCTGCTAGATGCAGGAGGAAAGAGTGAGGGAAAGTTGTGATGAAAGAGTCCACAAAAGTTCGCTGGAGCTGCGTGGAGCTTAGGTGTTTCGCTCATAAACACTCGCATCGCCCGATCTGAGATTCGAACCTGCAATCCCTTGACAGAAAGTCTACTGCTTTAATCACTAGGCCATGTGCCTCCACAATTTCACTCATTAGTAG
Organism: Octopus bimaculoides; assembly: GCF_001194135.2. Lineage (NCBI taxonomy): Eukaryota > Metazoa > Mollusca > Cephalopoda > Octopoda > Octopodidae > Octopus > Octopus bimaculoides. The sequence continues at coordinate 12,322,220 of NC_068990.1, forward strand.
TTAGTAATATTAGTCTCAAATTTTGACACAAGGCCTGCAATTTCAGAGGAGGGAGATAAGTAAATTACTTTGACCTCAATGTTCAACTGGTACTTATTTTATCGATTCCAAAAGGATGAAAGACAAAGCAAGCATGTATTTGGGACAACATGCTGTGTCGCTAGGGACAACAAGCATGTATTTGGGACATGCTGTGAAGCTGGGGACAACATGTGATATATCTGGCACAATATGCAATGATATAGTTGGTATAACATCACTAGTTCTGACTCCAGTCTTGTTTATATTACATCCATAAAAAGAATTACGTTCATTACTGAAAGCAAACAAAGCATATTAATTATAGTGTAATGTAGTGGGGGGGGGGGATAGAATGCCGTATTGAATTCAATTACTTCCCTTTACATTCTGAATTTGAATTCTGCAAAGGTCAGCTTTGTGGTTCATCTTTCTGTGGGTTGTTAGAATAAGTATTAGTGAAATATAGAGATCAATATAATCAATGATTCTCCAAACTCCTAAATGTGAAGTGTTGTGACTACCTTATGTGAGGCTTTGAAGTTATGTTAGAAATCAAATATAGTTGTCCAGACAGCAGTGAGTATCAGAATCAATAGAGCAATAGAAAATTACTTTATGATAATTAGTTGTAACCTTTTATGTTCTGAGTTCAAATCTCACCAGGATCAGCTTTCACTTTTATCTTCCAGGGCCAGTGAAATAAATAGCAAGTATGTCCTAAAGATTGATTAAATTGAAAATACCTTTGTCATAGATTTGTGACTTTGTGGCTTTTTTCTAAAATAATTGTAGAGTGTCCAGCTAACTTTTAGTTTTCCAATAGTAGGCTTTTACATACCACTTTCAGCAAAGTAGAATAAGGTTTTTTTGTTAGGATTTATAATAGTTTTTAAAGGAGGAGAAAGGGTAACATCAATGAACTATGACTCTTTTTAGGGTCTCCATGATTTACAAGATATGGAGAGGAAGTTATCTTCAGAGAGGTGAGGTGGAGGAAAGCCTAAATACTTGCAACAGAAAAGACTTGGCTAAGGGGCCCCAAGGACTACAAAGGGATGAAAATTGTTAATACATAAATCTACATTGAATACTAAATATCTTTTCTGTGGACAGAGCAGAGAACCAGAATCACATAATCAAAAGAGAGGAATTTTGCCCTTATTGTTGTTGAAAGAGGGCAAAACATAACAATTCTATAGTGCTCATAGCTTTCCATTTTTTTATCTCTTTATTTTCTTGCAGAAGTGAACTGTACCATTCTGTGGTACTTATTTACCTATTTACAATTAATTTGGACAATTGACAGAGCTTTGTTTTTTTTTGTTTTTGTTTGTTTTGGCACATTACCACATCATTGATGTGATACTATGAGGTGAGAAACAAGAAGAACTCAGCTTCTGTAAACTATTGAAAACTTATCAGTTTCATGGTGCTTCTACTATTTTAGGGAGTTGACCTACAGTATGTAATGATCCAGACATGTAGCTGAGTCATTGTGAAATAGTTCTTTATCATCTCTGCAATGGGAGCTATTGTAAAATAACCTGAACAATAAGCCGACAATAGTAAACTGTACCATCTGATGTATATTTTTATATATTAATTAGAGGGACATGAACCATTGATGATTTAAATAGAGCTGTGTGCATTTATATTTAACACATTCATGAACCCTCAAACATGGGAAGACTATCATAACAGCAACTATCAAGGAAAAGAAATTCCCTTTATAGAAAATGTCCTTGTAAACACATCAAGCTGGGCTATGAATTATATTGTTGAGGCATATGTTTCAACATCGTTATACTTTTATTTAATCCATAGGCTTGTTCAATCAGGATTAATTTTTAGCTAAATAGCATCTCACAGGGTGCAAATTTTGTTGTTAAATTTCAGTATTGAGGATAAAGGAATGGCTATTGATTTCATAGTAATTTTGCTTTCTGCTGCTAACTGCCTTGAGCTGTACCACTCTATGGTACCTATTTGCTGTGACAGTGAGTGAAGTATTGACAACCAAGTGTCTTGACTGCAGAAACAGCATGATGCAAAGCAGCTGACATGATATGAACCATTAACCTATCAGTTGGTAATCTGCTCTACTATCATTCAACTAACTTACATTCAACAAATCATATGTATACACAAAATCAAAAATTGCATATATTTTAAGTGTTCAAAAACAGAAAAAAAACACAAAAACCAAATCAAAAGTAAATAAATAAATATCCTATATTTCTTTCAGAAGAAATCATTGCGCAAAGAAATACAATATATAATTAGAACGAAAATCTTGTGTGCATTGAATGACTTTAACGAAATGATAGGTTTACTAAAATGAGAGAAGATATCCCCTTTACTGATCACACATCAATAACTGCCAATCAAAGAGAATTTCATATTACTTATCATGAAAGCATGTGGATAATAGCTGGTTAGCATTACTGCATTGTGTTTGATAGGATTCGCTATAGTGTTGCAAAAGAATATGCTTCATAATTTTCTGAGAAATATAATTCTCTGTTTATATTTAAACGGAAACGAGAATGAGAATGAGAATGAGAAAAACAGAAAACAAACAGAAAGGAAATGAAACCTTTCCATTTATTTCAGGTATTTATATACATACATACATATATACATACGCACTCATATGTATATGTATATATATGTATCCTTATATATGCATATATCTACTTATATAATACATACCTTTACGCATGTGTGCATTCACATATATATATGTGTTTGTATACATGTGCATATATGAATATAGATACACAAATACATGTAAACATATGTATGAAATACATACATACATTTATATATATATATGTATATATATATATATATATATATATATATATATATATATATATATATGTATGTATGTATAATTTTCTATGCATTTCCTTTTTCTATTGTGTAATGATGTATTAAGATAATTTTAGATGTGACAATGGCAACAATATAAAAGGGTTACCAACATCACGAATTTTAATAGAGTATATATGCATCTGATGTATTATGTATATACCTGTGTATGTATGTGTGCATATATATACATACATATATATATACACACACACACACAAGCAGTCAGTAGAAGTTGCTTAATATAATCATGGATAATGTTAGCAACGTTTATTGTTATCAAAAACGCTTTACCCCAGTGTGATCACAATAAGCAGCTTCTATCATACACACACTTACACATGCATACAGACACATATATGTAAATATATGTAAACATACATATATGTATTTGGAATAAATGCAATTGTATTCAAGAAACACGTGGATGTTCTGCTTTCTAACATTCTAGAAGAACCTTATATCATAGAGGGAAGGAATACAAACACAGGAAGCAGTATGATGCTCTCTCATTCACCACAAAGCAACGGAAAAGTGGGGAGTTGTAGAAAGAGTAAAGGAATAGCAACAGTAATTGCAGTCTCATAGTGTAGTCACAGCCCCTTGAAGTGAAAGGGTAAAAAAAAAAATTAAAATACATATATTTTTGTGTATATATACATATATAAATATGTATGTCTATATGTGTATGTGTGTTACATAATACATATATATATATATATATATATATATATATATATATATATATATATATATATA
>NC_068990.1:12326611-12328629 GCF_001194135.2 Octopus bimaculoides
TATATATATATATATATATATATATATATATATATATATATATATATATATGTGTGTGTGTGTGTGTGTGTGTGTGTATATACATATAAATACACATATACATATATGTATATATGCATGTATATGAATACATATAATATATATGTATATATACATATGTATATATATACACACACATAGACATGGTTGTTACATATATATATATATATATATAGGCATATAAATGTATCCACATATATTATGTGTGCGTGTGTGTTGTGTGCAGCCAAAGTGCCACCTTACCATTCCTGTTTTTGAAGATAAACCATTTTCATTAAATCAATACAGTCATTGTATAAAAACAGATGCTGAATTATTTCTGTTGGTGATTTAAATTCACACCTGTGCACATAGAGCTGCCTGAAAAACGTCAGAAACCTCTTGTAAAAATATATCATTTCGGTTAAGCTAATGAGGGGCTTACTATACAGGCATTCATATTGCTGGAAATAACACCCATATCATTCTCAAATTGGAGAAGGATGCATTTGATGATGCATCTTTGATATGCAATGACCATGAGAATGACAGTCAAAGATGAAATATCTTTGAGAATAGGTCTGCTCAACCAGGGCTGACCTGGGGCTAAAAATGATTATGAAAAAGGCACAAAATCATTTAAGTACAGGACAAAATACTTCATTTTATTTCACTGCATGCTGAATTCAAATCCCATGAAGATGAACTTAATCTTTTATTTTTTTTAGATCTAAAAATATTGGTTGCCAGGAGATTAAGGGCACCTACCCACAAATGGAATGTTATCATTCCAGAGCAGTGTTCTTCAACCATTTTTTACTTATAGACCCTTTGGTTCCTATTTTAATCTACTGCACCCCCATAGCCATTTGATGTTAAAAAGAGCCTATAATATTTTTATAATTAAATATTATTAGGAAATGAATAAAAAATTGTAAAACTGTTTTGTGTATCACAGTAGTATAATCAAATTATTACAGACAAATTTTAACAACAAAATCTTATATGGACCCCCAGTTTAGAACCATTGATCCAGAGCAATTAATTGGTTGAACCACTAGAAAACTGGATATGCTTCAGTTATGGTACTTTGCATTGTGAATTCTTATGTGGTGAGATTGATCTGTCATCCAGTTTATTCAAAACTGACTCTTTGGAAAGTACGCAGCAAGTCCTTGGGTACTCTTAAAAGGAAGATTATTCAGTTGCAAGTATTCAAGCTGGGTATCTAGTTTAAGAATAACTGTATCACTTCTGCTTGCCAATCTAGCAGGCCTTGAAAATAAGGATCAGGTCTTTGCCTTCCTGCTCCTAACAAAACAGAAAATAGAAGATATTAAATAAATAGACAGACAGACAGATAGAGAGATAGACAGACAGATAGATAGATAGATAGGTAGATAGATAGATAGATAGATAGACAGATAGATAGATAGATAAATAGATAGATAGATAGATAGATAGATAGATAGATAGATAGATAGAGTCTTTTTAAAAGCCTTATACTTATTCTATCAGTTGCTTTTGCCAAGCTGCTAAATTATGGGAATATAAACAAACGAACTGCTGTTGTAAAGCAATGGTAGGGGACAAACACATGCATAAAGACACACATGCATGTATATATATATACATACATATATATTTATATATGTGTTCGTTCCGTTGTCTGTAGTTCATTGTTCTAACGTCCTGTACCCTGATATGCATATATATATACACATGTAGATGTAAGTATGTACATATATGTGCGTATACATGTATATATATTCTTTGTATTATATATATATATATATATATATATATAGAGAGAGAGAGAGAGAGTTATTAATATTTCTAAGTCTCTCTAAAGGAGACTACGGCAGCGGTACTGGAAATTAATAGTTATCGCCAAGCCAACATGGCAGTCCCAAAATTAGGACGAAAGCTGCCGTGAATTAGCTCCAAGAAGCCATCGCCTCTAGCTAGCTATGTGACACACGAAACCTGTGTCCTTTATA
>NC_068990.1:12329099-12344176 GCF_001194135.2 Octopus bimaculoides
TATATATATATATATATATATATATATATATATATGTACGTGTGTGTGTACGTGTGTATACAGTAAAAACCCATGTTATTTACACATTTTTTATTCAGAAAAATAGAAATAAACTTTAGGGGTGCCTAAATTACATAAGTAGATCATTTCCAGAATTCTTTTAGAAATTTGTTTTGTTGTTGGAAAAAGACATAGAAAACATGACCATTTGCCAAAATAAGTTTTTACAGAAAAAATAATTTTAAATATAATGAAATTGACTTTTATTTATGCTGGATGGTATAATGCTCACTCTTTCTGCATAAATTTAGTAAAACCATTAATGTTTATTAGTAATTAAACTTAATTTGCAACACCTGTGCGTATTTATCAGCTTTGTTTTTGTTCACAATTCTTATCAACAACTTTTCCTATGATCATGATTTAAGAAGACATACAGCAGTATGCTAAAGATCGGACACAATCTCTTGTGGGCAAGAAATGTAAAATAAAGTTTATTATAAACAACACAAGCAATTTGTAATTTAATAGCTTTTAATGTGATACCTGTTAAATAGAAATTATTTTTATTTAAAATGAAAATTTAATAAAGTCTAATCATAAGTAAGTGAAATTATGCTAAATACAACTAAATTGAGAACCTTTTCTTCCTAGCCATATCGGCAATTTTGGAACCTTTTGGGTGCGAATTTTACATGAGTAGAAACTTTTTTAAACAATTTTTATCCTGAAAATCACCTGCATAAATTACACAGGTGCACAAATTACATGGGTTTTTACGGTGTGTGTGTGTGTGTGTGTGTGTATACAGGCATATACCCACACATATAGTTAAGTGAGTTTCAGATAAAAGAAAATTGTGGAATGCTGTGTAAAGCTTGTCCACAGTTATTGGCTAGCTGCTGTCATCATACAGTGGAAATGTACATGCTACTGGATGTACTTGAGGAATTCCATAGTGTCCATAGAATTTATATAGATAGATGAAAGACAGAAAATAGAATCATCACACAACAATTCACCTATGAACACTTTCAAGAATGCCCTGAAACAATTGTAGTGGTTTTGAATAAAGAATCTTGTTAATTCTACTTTCTGTCTTTGATCTATGTATATTTCTAAGATTTATTAAAGATATCAGGGTACTTGGTAAGGAACTTTTGGCTATTACATGTGACATATTGAGTTAGTAGTTTCTTAGAAGTGCATTGTAAAACCCCATTTATAGCTCAAGGTTTCTAATGTGCTATTTCTTTGAGAAACAGAATGAAATTGTTTGATTTTCATATCTCTCTGAATGGACATTAGCAATATAGGAAGAAGTGTAAGTGCTTCAACATGTTCTCAGTTTCCCAAGAATTTAGTTCAAATTATATGCTGCGAATAACACTATTTCACTATATTATGGACACTTGACTACCCTAAAATCTTCATGCATGCAATACTATCAGAAATATATTGACAATTGGAAGGTGTTGATGATTGGAAGTTGATGGCCTTCAGTAGAGTTAAATGGACAAAGGAAATAAAGAAACTGTAGACAGAAACCACTTTACAAATAGACAAGCAACAACCTTGAATTCATCAAATAATATTTAAGAGGAAACCAAGTACCATTCTTTGATATGTGACATGGCAATGAATGTATATCTAGTCCAACATGTAATAATGAAATGTTCTATAAAGTTTGACGATGTAATGTATTTGCACAGAATTTATGCCTCTAGTGTGATTGCACAGAATTCCTGCTTCTAATATTAATTGTGTGAGAGCTCTTTGAAGAAAGAGGGAGAGAGGGAGAGAAAAAAAGGGGAATGAGATAGGGGAAGAAAAGAGAAAGGCGATGAAGGAAGTGAATTAACAGTCACAACATTAACTTTCAGTTGATCTGACTTGGTTTTACAAGGTTTTGCATATTAGCAATGCCATGCTGAGTGCATTGAAACAAGGAATGTTTCTGCCCATATTAATAAGGTAAACTTGAATATTTCTTTATTAAAGGAATATCATATTCTAAAACAACAATATATATCATGTAGAGGTAAAGTGGCAGTGTATATCTATGTGTGTGTGTGTGTGGTAGTTATCAGCACTACCAATCCTTAGTTTGTGAGTTCAGATTTACTGCAGGCAATATATTAGAATTGTGGGGTAAATATCACTTCCTACTTCATACTCAAAATTGGTTTGCTGTGGGAAAACATCTCAGAGTTTTACCTGCCATAAACTAGTGTCCAATACTGAGGATGTTTTATTTCCCCTTAACTTTCCATGCTATGAACCAGAGCTATGAATTGCTCCAGGGGTCCTGCTTGGATGTCTGGTTTTAATGCCGTCAGTCATTAGACAATGGTTAATCAGATGTTATCAAGCGCAGGGTTTGTAGTATCTAACACAATAATTCTAAGAAAAATCACTCCAGCAGTACAATAGCAGCCAGCAAGAATGCTGGATGCATTTGAGTCTTTTTCAACGATGTGTTCTTGCAGCAGGTCACACACATGGATGAGAATTTGCTGCTACTTGGGTGGTTTTCATCACCCTCCAATATTTATTGTTTTTGACACTGCAGGTCTACAAGAGATGCTATCTTAGTACAGATACTGCAGTGACTTGCCTATCAACAGTGTATTTACATTAAGTATGATATACACACGGTTATTTTTATTTAATACTGCTCAACTGCACACACCTGATTTTTTTTATTCAGCCAGACAGTGATTCACAAAATCAGCAAATAATATTTTCACTATTTTCTATATCTGGGTTACAATTCTTATTCAAGCTTGTAGCTCACTGCAAGTATACACCAATGAAAAGTCTCAAATGCATCTGGCATTCTTACAGCTTCAGCCAGAGAGAATGCCAGATATCTCCAATATTTATTGTGTTTTTAATACAGCATATCCTAAACAGATGTTACCCCAGGACAAATACTGGAGTAACTGGTCTATATACAGTGATTATACATAACTGGATATTTATGTACCTGTGTATGTGTGAGTTGGGGTGTGTTGCATAACAAAGCTATGAAGAAACCTCCATGCATTTAAATGATCTTCAAGAAATATCAAACCATATCCCATACCATATCCCATACCATACTTAATACCACATTAACCCTTTAGTTTTCAGATTATTCTGTAAAATGTAATGCTTAGTTATTCACATCTATTTGAATTAGTCATGCACTATTTTGTAACTTTGAGATTTCAATGACATGATTGTTTATTTCTTGAATAATACTATAAGGTAAGTGTGAGAAGCCAGATCTGGCCTGTTCAAACATAAAATTGGTTGAATATATCAGGCAGATATGGTTGGTTAAATAAAGAAGGATACATTAGACAATGTATGTTTTAATATACAAAGCGATGGTACAGTTTCTGTAGGCATACCTTTAGTCATAAATCTTTTTGATTGGGATTGATGTAGAGAAAAATAACAACAGTCAGTGGCAAGCTTGTATATTTCTTAAGTGGTTAATCTAGTTTGAAGTTCTGAGCTCCAAATATTTCATAACCCTGAGACCACTGTGTTGTGCTTTCTCTAGGATCAGTTCATGACAGATAACATAGTCTTTGGCATTGCCATAATGAAACCAACATGCTTTATATGAGTATATTAATTAAGATTATATACTTAGTTTATAAATAGTGCAGAGAGCTTGAAATAGAATGAAAGAGTGAACATTAGCAAAATAATCTCAAGAGCGTGGCCGTTTTCGTGCGGGTGACACGTAAAAGCACCTACTACACTCTCTGAGTGGTTGGCGTTAGGAAGGGCATCCAGCTGTAGAAACTCTGCCAAATTAGATTGGAGCCTGGTGTTGCCATCCGGTTTCACCAGTCCTCAGTCAAATCGTCCAACCCATGCTAGCATGGAAGGCGGACGTTAAACGATGATGATGACGATGATGATGATATACTGCCTTGGATTAGATGTTTAATACAAAGGATGAATCAATGAGTGATCTGACATTGAACTCGATGTTTTCATTAATAAAGAGGATATTTTTGCCATTTATGTTTTATCACTTTTTTTTTAATGTTGGGATAGTATCGAGAGTAATGTTTAAGGATATTAGTCACCATTCAGTATATTTCTATAGAACTCCCTTATGAAGCAAATTTCAGCTTTACTCTTCCTTTTGATATTACAGATGAAATAACAACAACAACAACTGTCCCCCCCCCCAAAAAAAAAGAAGTTCATCAGGAAAATATATACAATAAAGGAATTCTAACAAAAATTTGGCATTCTGCCTATAGCCCTTTCAGTCTTTGAACAATTACATTACTTCAATCAATAATGGAACAGGTGAAAGCCAAATAAGGAATGAATTCAGAGATATATAATAGACACAAAATTATCATTATCATCATTATTATTATTATTATTATTATTATTATTATTATTATTATATATATATGTATGTATGTATGTATGTATGTATGTATGTATGTATATATGTATATATACTTAGACACACACACACATATATATATATATATATATATATATATATATATATATATATACACATACATACACACCCACACTCATATATTATATTATATTATATTTCTTTTTTTCAAATATTTCCAAATTCTTTGATTAGTGTCTGAATCATTAAAATGTGGTACTAATGACTCTGAGTCAAAGGTCAAGAGTTCAAATAGTGCCAGAAACAAAAAAAAAAAAAATGGTTACAGTCTTTCAAAAGAAATATTCAGTAGTCTACAATAAATGGTCTTTATTAAAAAATTCTCTGACAGTTTCATTATAGTTTATTTTTCATGGTTTGGTAAGATATTCAGGGCAGCACATACACCAAATTAGGTGTATTTTAGAACATTTTGATTTCACTTTAGTGTTTAATTTTTAAGTACTTTTCTTTCTCTTTTATCTTGCTGTTTGTTCTCATGTAAAGTTAGGAACTTCTAAAGATTTGAAACATTCGAGAATTACTGAAATCAAGCACTTTTCTTGAGATTTGTTTTGAACTAAATCACTCAACTGTAAAATACAAGAGGTGCTAAGTGAAATAAATGTTTGAAAAGGAGAAAAAAAAATCCAAGTAATGCAAGTAGGGAATTAGGCAACGTATGTAAGATTGCCGACTTCTACCAAATTGCCAGCCTTGTGCCAAAATTTGAAGCCAATATATTAGGGAAAGTTCCCCTTTTTAGATAGATGAAAGTAATCAAAGTCTTTGTACAAATGCATTGTTATCAACAGGCCCTTCTAATATGTTGTGAGCTACTAATATTCTACAAAAGAAGAAGAAATTAATTCATCATAACAGGGCATATAGCATTTCTCTTAGAGACTATCAACCTGAACACATGTTTGATTCAGCAATTTGCGACTTAAACTTTTGTTGGCTCATTACAGGAACCTAGCTCCCTAGGATGAGATGGCCATATGGAGAGCTGTGGGAAATCTAAGATGGCTGCTAGAACTTGGGCTGCAATTGGTCAAGGTGGGTCACATGGTGTTGCCGGCATTACAGCAACACCGAAAGCCTCTCAATTTCTCTTATATAAAGAGTGAAGCTGTCAAAAGCCAATAGGATTTAGGACATGCAAGCTAAATATCTGTCAGGTTTATCATGTCACAGGTGTTTAGTGTACCCAAGTTAGCTTTTAATGGCCTAGGGTGGAAACAAACATTATGTAAAAGTTAAATTTTATTAATCTTAATCCATACTTTACATTTGGTAAATTAGTTTGAAGTGCTCATTTGAAAGCCTCGTATTGCTGTAGCTTTTAATAGGATGGACAGTGTCAGACAGATTTGCCTATAAAGAATTGTAAGAAGATGAAAGTGTCCAGTGGCGCCACAAAGATGCAGTAGTTTGTGGTACACTTGCACTCTTTACCATGCAACTCTTGTGCTAAATATTGAACTTATGACCTTTGTGAATGTTTGAGAAAGTGAACAGACAATATTACAAATAAATACTTACAGCCTTATAACTATATAACCATGGAGTCATACTTCAGATTGGAAAGCCAGGTTCTGTCTGACCAGGAACAGTTAATCAATAAAGGGAATGGGATAAAAAGGTAGTATTTTAACGAGGGGGTTTGTTTCCATAGAGAAAGAAAGTGAATGAAAGAGAGCAGGAGAGATAGAGAGAAAGAGAAAGAAAGAAGGCAAAGAGTGAAAGGGAGACTTGCTTGTTGCCAATATGTGACGTCTTATTTGAATAACACCATTCTGAGCTTCTCCTCTGTATTAAGTTAATTACAACAATAATCATATTAAGTCATTGATTTGAGAAATTATGTGCATTGTGGAACAATGTAGAGACTTTATCAGTCGAGAGATTTGGCACAAGAACCAGACAGTTACTTCGGCAAATAGAAATGGAAACATTCTTCATTCAGATGTAAGGAAAAGTTATAACATACACACACACACAAAAAAAAAAAAAAAAAAAAAAAAAAAAAAAATGAATCTTATATTAATCAATAGATTCTTACTAATTTTAAAATGAGATACTTTCTATTTTAAAAATGCCATTTCACACAATCTATACTGCATTTATTAAATTTCACATATATAATTACTATTATTTTTACATTCTTATGCATACACTTGCATTCACACACATACGCAAGCCCATGCACACACACATTCACATGCATGAACAAACACACAAACACACTCGCACCCACATTCACACATACATGCACACACACACATGCACTCTCAGCAGTGAATTGACAGTATCATTAGAATGTCTGACAAAACACTTGTCATATTCAGTTATACTCCTCTATGTTCTTAGTTCAAATCTAGCCATGGTCAACTATGACTTTCATTGTTCCTGAGCCCATAAAATAAAGTACCAGTCAAATACTGGGGTTGATTCGTCTAATACAGCTTAAATGAGAGTGAAATTATAACAACAAGCAAGAAAACAGACACACACACACACACACACGCACACGCTTACATCAATATAGAGAGAGTTTTGTACCAAATGCTACAAAGTTTATGATTCAAGAGCTTCAATATTTTTGTTGGGGAAATTTGAAGCATAAAGCAGCAAATAGGGGACAAATCTCATCTTGGTCCTAATGCTTTTGTCTTGAAGAAAAAGTTGTGAAGCAGATTAGATTATACAATTACCTCCCTCATCTTTTTGTCATTTATACATATTTATAAATCTCTCAGTTGTTGTTATTGCAGCAATTTGTCATTCTAAAGACAGATATCATTATTGCCATTTAATGTCTGCTTTTCATGATGGCATGAGTAGGACGGTTTGACAGGATACCAGTGAACTACAGGGCTGCATCAAGCTGCATCAAGCTGCATCAAGCTCCAGCATGGTCTCTACAGCTGGATGTCCTTCCTAGTGCAAACCACTTTATAATGTGTACTGGGTATTCCAGGGCACCCCATGATTAAAACATACAAAAAGCAATATAGTCAAGGGCAGAATTCATTTGATCTCAGTTCTGTTTTATTTGACCTAACTCGGGATAAACAACAATAATATATGTGGTTATATTTTGTAGCATAACTGGTGGAACATGAAGGGGATCCTCCCTGGGAAATGCCTTTGAAGCAGGACAGTACATTTGGGTCTGCTATAAAGCTTGTGAAGGCTTAGGGTCCCTTGTGCAAGGGACAGCAAACTCGGGGGCTACTCCAGGTGGCACACAGTCTAGCTACACCACTAGCCTTATGGTAAGGAAATATATTATAGATGGAGTTGAAAGAAATGGTAGGGTGCTGATCCAAATTCCTTGCAGTATTCTACATAACTTCATGTTCTGAAATCAAACTCCCTTAGCATTCATTCTGCTAGAATATTGTTAATTTACTATGAGAGGATAAAAGGAAATACAGGGGGATCAGTTAATTATGATTTTATTCAACATATTCCCCTTTCAGATTCATACATTTATTGCAGCAGTCCTTCAGTCTTTCTAAGCCCTGTAAAAGAACTCGGAAGGTTGGGCCTCCAACCAGGCTTTTTGCAGTCGGGAATTTTCCAGCACCACCTCGCATATGAAGCAAATTGTCTTAGAGCTGTTGAAACAAAGTTGGTTGTCATGAATCTATTGAATTACTTTCTAAGTTTTTGATCATAAAAGTAGTACGGGTCTGATATAAAAGTGTCCAGTTTAGATGTGTTGAAGCTTTTGCATGTAAGATTTAGGGATAAATAGTGATATCATGTGTTTAGTAGTCTGTACCATTGTGTCCTTATTAGAAATATCAGTGAGAAGGTTTATATAATGAAGCAAAAATATAGTGATTCATAGTGAAACTGTAAATACTTCAAAGTTGACAGATGTAAATGGGTGTTCTCAACCAGTTCATTTAAACAATTATGTTTCTCCACATATGTGAATGTAGCAACATTTACATGTTTCATATCTTAGAACCTTCACATGTTTAACATCTCAACCCTAACAGGATGCTGCTCTGTACTACTCAACCCCTATTTGAAGACAGCCATGGTCAATGAACACCCATAAAAATCTTATTAAATATGAAGATTTTCAAGAAGATGTTTTTTGTTTTATTTCCAGTGATTTTCTTTCCTTTTTTTCCTTTCCATTTGAGAGATTGTCATAAAAATGGAGTGTTAAATTGTAATGGTTTTTAATGTTCAAAAGGCTTTCTCTTTGTAGTTTTAAATAAAGAAGAAGATAGTTGAAAATATTTTAGCTGTTGAAAGATTTCCAATAAAAAGGTTTTTAATAAAATTGGACGGTTTAGAGTGAATAGCAAAATTCTGTTTCATTTTCATTTCTTGATTTCAAACTTTTAAAGACAAAAAGAAATTTTGGTTAAAAGAAAAATTAATGTTGAGACAAGATAATTTATGAATGATTGGATGAATTAATGGCAAAACTATGGATGTTAGAGCAATGTGATAACATCAGAGTAGTCTGCTGTAAAAACATTACATCGCTGTAGTCTGAAAATAATATACAGCAGATATCTTACAAGAAGAGAAGATGGTTTAGTTATTAAGGTAGCAGATGACCAGCTGTGAGAGTCGTAATTCAGTCATCATCACTACATTGAATTTATAGCCAAAGTGCTCACTCATTTGTGGTTAAACTCATTTAACTTTAAGTAGGAACAGTAAATTATATTTTATTTATTTTGCTGACTTCCCTTGCTTACATTGGCACTATCGCTGGGAGGCTGTAGACCTTGGAGACCTGCTGTAGATGGTGGGTATAGATTGATTTGAGAGCTGAAAATTGTTATGAACTGAGCTGCGAATCGTTACAGACCTGGATTTTCCAAGGCTGCCGAGACACTGCCTGACACTGCCTGAAACGCACATCTTTTATTTGTCTGTCATTGGCCACCATCTTGAAGGAATTATTTGAATAAATCCTTACCGATATTTACCTTAAGTCTGGTATTTATTCTAGCAGTCATTTGTGTTGACAAACCTTAAAGTTCAAGGGACATGAACAAAGCAATACTAGTCATTGGGCGGTATTAAGGGACAAATGCAAACACAAATGTACACGCATACATACATTATGATGGTTGTATTCTCGTTAGATAAGCATGACCATTGCTGACAGGTTAAAGTGTTAAGTGTCAGCACAACACCATAATGACTCTCATTAGCAATCCCAAGAAGCTCAGAGATGAACAAAGAACAAGATATCTAGCTTGGTAGAGCTGCAGGTTTCAATACAAGTTAACCTTTTCCTAGAGGCATGCCTTGATAGAGACCAGGGGTTCCTCATTCCCAATGGGTTCACTGCAGCCTCATACACCATCTGTATTTTGTCTAAACTGTTGCAGCTCAACACTTACAAGAAAGACATGAGCAAAGGAGGAAACTCCAGGGAGAAGAAAGATTGAATGTAATGGCTAATTGCAAGGAAAGGAGGGTTGAACATACTAAGGGTAACAATAGGTTGAGAGTCAACTAGGTTAGTGGTGTCTGGGCACTGATGGTAAACGTTAAGATGAAATGCTGATATTAATTAGTGTAGTGAGGTGGAGAGCTGGCTGAATCATTAGCATGCTAGTCACATTGCTTAGAGCATTCCATCTGTCTTTACATTCTGAGTTCAAATTCCATTGAGGTTGACTTTGCTTTTAATCATTTCAGATGCTGATAATATAAGTGCCAATTAAACACTGGGGTCGATGTAATGGACATACTCCTCTACAAAAATTGTGGGTCTTGTGCCAAAATTTGAAACCAATATTATTTAGTGTTGTTGTTGTTGGTAGTGGTGGTGGTGGTGGTACTACTGCTGCTGCTGTTGCAGTTTGAATTGGTTCTACCAGGATTTTTGCCTTCCATTTAAAATTAATGTTTTCAACACTTTCAATATTCTTCTGTGCAATTGTAAGCACTGTTATTTTATTAATTTGCTCTTTGTTTTAAAAAATCTAATCTATTTTCATGTTTTAAAATAATTAGCAAGAAGGGGACATATTTGTTTACATTACTACTGATACCGCCACCATTGCTCCAGTGAGCATACTTCCTCATACTTTTCAGGCAGCCATCTTGCAAATTAAGCAACAATAACAACAAAAACAACAACAGCAATGGCTATGTTCCAAAAAATAGTTTAAAAAATCATCTCAGGACAAATGTTTCTTGCAGTCCAAACAATTCAAAAGACTTTTGTTAGAAAAACTGGAATAAAAAGAAGAAAAAACACAATACTTTCTTCCATAAAATAATTTGGTTTAAAATTAGTTTTTCATGAAGCTCTGACATTAGGCATCTGGTCTTTTCTCATGAATAAATGCTGCAATGAGTTAAGATATGAAGTGGTTGAGTATTTCCCATACATGTCTACCCTTTCTATAATTCTTGAGTTGAACCAGCATGGAGAAAGTGTGACATAGCTAGACTTAAGAATTAAAGATATAGTCCATCTGACAGGCTTCTGTATAGTTTCTTTCTACCCAAATTCATTCACAAAACTTAGGTCAACCCAAGACTAATGTAAATACACTCACCTAAGATGCCCTGCAATGAGATTGAACTTGGAACATTATGATTCCAAAGCAAACTTTTTAACACTAGGCCATGCCTGTGTTTATAATATTTATAGTGGAATGAGTGTTTAAGAGAGCTGGTGCAGTAAACCAAATGTGTTTAATTAATTTTAATTTGACCAATAATGATGAGAGCCAGTCATTATCTTAATGAGTCTGTCTGGTTAAGAAAGATAGAGGAGGCAAACCTGGAATTTAAATTGATTTTTAAAATGAATTAAATCTAGAATGGAATGGTGAGGGGAACGAATATAATCATTGGCAGTGCAATGACAACTCTTGGAATGCTTCTACCTTATTAGGTCTCATTAACAAAGCATGGGTTAAACATACTGTCAGATCTTAGAATAACTAATGGGATTAGGAAGATAAACACTGAGTACTTGGATAAGTATAATCGGGGAGGCAGGGAAATATTCAGGGATGCTCATGCAGGAAAACCTTATACTAAAGTAGTTGCTAACACATACGATGCCATGTGCCCCAAATTTCCAATTAAAATTAATTCATATTGATGGGAAACAATCAGTATTTTAATGAAGTAGCAAGTCTGTAGAATTGTTAGTAAGTTGAAAAAAATGCTTAGAAGTATTTCATCCAAATCATTACTTTCTGGGTTCAAATTCCATTGTGGTTATTTTTGCCTTTCCTCCTTTTGGAGTCATTAAAATAAGTACCAGTCGAATACTGGAATTGATGTAATTGACTTACTTTCCCTCTTAAAATTCCTGGCCTGATACCAAAATTTGGAACAACTGTTTTAATTACTGTTCAGGGTGAAGATGAGCAAGGGAGTCAATCTTGGATTTAAATTAGCAAATAATTAATTACATTATGCAGTGAAGTGTTAGACTGATGAATGGCTATGCATTGACAATACTAACATGCTTCAGCCTTATTAAACCTCAATATTTATGTCCACTGTTTATGGTCAATCACTACTGTGATTCTCTTGATCATCTCATCCAGTGCCAGTCCAGTATTGATTTTAAGATGTTCTTAAGATCCCTGTAATGATTGCCTGCTCAAAATTTACTTGAATTACCATGAAGATGGCACCATACATCTTAAAGTTAGCCAATTAATTTACTTATATATAGCAGGTGCTCTGAGTTAATGAGCAGACCTCCAAAGTGGTTGTTTGGCCAGCTAGAAATAGCAATTATACCGCTTAGATTGCATTCTGAAAATACAAGGACGGGTTTGATTAAGTGTTCTGACAAAGGTTATATCTGAAATAAATGAATGAATGAATTAATTAATTAAAATAGATATATGATACAGCCCTAAATGGAATGTGTTCATTCATAAGTTTGATAAAATAGAGCTGATCTGAAGCTAAGTAACAAAGATCCTGTATGTGGTTGCTCAGTCAGCTAGAAATAGAAACCAAATCATCCTTAAATTTTATATTATCTTCTTAGAAGAGAAGAACATATTGGAAGATCTAATGAGCTAATGTACTATAGAATGATCACAGATGTAATGCCTTTGATCTTAGGGTTGCCTGATCAGGCCTGACCTGGGGCTAAACAACAACTACAACAGTAAAAGCAGGAAATCTCAAGTGACCCTCACTTGAACAACTAACGGTATTTTCTCATTCATAAACATTATTACACACACATACACATATAAAATACATATCATACACATGCACACATGAAACATGAACACATATGCAAACATGCACAAGTGCACATACACACACACATACACACACACACACACACACACACATACACACACATATACATGCACTCACAATTAATAGAAACAAATAAGCAAACAAACTGAACAAACGCTCTGCCAAAGAAAATAAAAAATAAAGAGATAAATATTGCTGTAAAACATCTGGAAAAGACATTGTTTACAATTGTGGTTCTGTACAGAATAATGTAGATAAAGAACTGATGTATTGTACTGCTGAAGAATCCACTCAGCAGATATTACAACCCCACCTCTAATAGCATATGCGTGTGTGTGTGTGTGTGTGTGTGTGTGTGTATGCAGAGTAATATATTAATATGTATGTATGTGTGCGAGTACGTGTGTATGTATGAGTGTGTGTATGCATAAGTGAGAGCCTGAATGCATACATATATAGGTAAATGTATATATAAAAATGTATACACACACACACATATATATACACATATATAAATATACATATACATAAATGTATATATATACATATACACACAAGCATATATATATATATCTATATATATATATATATATATATATATATATATATAATATACGCATACATATATATATATATAAATATATATATAATGAAGAAATAAATAGTATAGTTATCCGCTTTATACAGTACAACTAATTACCACTCTAATAGAGCTTCAGGAATATAAAATTAAGAAATAAATATATATATACATACACATACATATAATATACGTATTTATACACACACACACACATACACACATGTGCATGCATGCATGCACACATATATATGCACAAATGCAGAAAGAAAGGGAGAGCAACAGCAGCTTATTACAAGACAATTAGAAGTACCATTCTTGTCCTCCTTTTTGCAGGACAAGCAGGGAAAATGTCTCTTCTGAGGGCCAAACCACTATACCTGGCGTTTCTATCATTGTTCTGTACAATGCTTTTCACAGAACAACATGCCCTCTATTTTGGAAGTCACTCAATAAACTAAATGGAAACAAATGGCTTGGAAGAACTGTGCCAGCCTTGCGTAGATATGCTTACTGCCCACAAGGAGAGAAGTAACAATGAGGGATATAGTGTATAGATATGGAAATGCCAATTAAAGCTCACTTTTCAGACCTCCACACATCCGTTTATTATACAGGGTGTCCACAAAGTCTGGGTACATGGAATAAATAAAATCATAACATAAACAATGAAATATAAGAAATAATAATTTCTTGAAGTATGTATTAATCCCCATGTGGGTACATGGAGTAAATAAAATCATAACATTAACAATCAAATATAAGAAATAATAATTTCTTGAAGTATGTGTTAATCTCATGTACCCAGACTGTAAATAAAATCATAACATAAACAATGAAATATAAGAAATAATTTCTTAAAGTATGTATTAATCCCCATGTACCCAGACATTGTAGACACCCTGTGGTTCTTCAGTTTGTAACAGAGGAGGCTGATTTCCACTGCAAACTTACATCTACTGATAATCTAGTTCTTATTTCTGAATCTGCTAAAGAATTATAAATTCCAGAAGAGAAAACAAAGTCTAGAATCAAGAGGTCTTAATGCAAACATAACTAAAACAAATTTTTATTAGCAGGAAATCAGACAAGATTCTATTACCATCAAAGAGTTTGGCTATTCACAATATGCAAAAAAGGAGTAGGTGGAAACTGTGCTGTGTAACAAATATAAACTATAGGTAAACACGAAATGTGGTGAGATCACACATTGGCTGACAGAGAAGCACTCTGTGTGTAGCAGATTGTAAAAGAGTAGTTAGCACTGAAAGCACCCATGAAATATATTTTCGCAAATACCTGGAAGGCTCCCTATAAGTTGTTGACAGCTTCTCTTACTTAGGTGGCCTAATTAGTGGTAGAGGTGGCTGTTCTGAAAGCATAGTAACTAGAGTGAGAAAGTAGTGATGGTGATGGTGGTGCTGGTGGTGGTGGTGAGATTTTCAGAGTTGTTAGTTCTGCTGGCAACACATGGATAGTGTTTCCTTGTCAAGGACAGATTCTAAGCCAAGGATGTGATGTTTATATGTGAAGTGTGATACCATATGACAGAAAAAACATAAGCTTTTGAATGTTGAGGATCTGTGAAAAGTGGAAAATAATGAGGCAAACATGGCCTGGTTCATTGGATACTCTTTACTCTTTTACTCATTTAATTGTTTCAGTCATTTGACTGTGGCCATGCTGGAGCACCGCCTTTAGTCGAGCAAATCGACCCCAGGACTTATTCTTTGTAAGCCTAGTACTTACTCTATCGGTCACTTTTGCTGAACCGCTAAGCTACGGTGACGCAAACACACACACACACACACACACACACACACA
>NC_068990.1:12345039-12351863 GCF_001194135.2 Octopus bimaculoides
ATATATATATATATATATATATATAGTCCTGTGAACGGATTTCGGACATGGAAACTGAAAGAAGCTTGTCATATGTGTGTGTGTGTCTTTGTGTCAATGTTTGTCTCCCATCACTGCTTGACAACTGGTGTTGGTGTTTTTTTGTCCCCATAATTTAGAAGTTTGACTAAAAAAAACAATAGAACAGGGGGTTGATTCATTTGTCGAAAATTTTTCAAGGCAATGCCCCAGCATGGCCACTTTCTAATGACTGAAGCCAGTAAAAGATGGAAGGTAGAAGATATGCATATGTATCTGCATGTCTGTGTGTCTGTAACAATAATTTCAAACAAATGTAAAAGACTTTTATAGATCTACCACAATCCTGATAGAAAGGGCAATAGATATATCAAGCCCCATAACCATAAACATATGTATGTGTGTATACATATGTATATGTGTGTGTGTATGTGTGTGTGTGTATGCCTGTGTGTGTATGCACATATATATATATATATATGTATATATATATATATATATATATATATATATATATATATGTATATATATATGTATTTGCATACAAAGAGTAAAACTGAAATGATCATAATGATGATGACTGTAATTTTGTACAGAGATATTCAGCTATCTATATATAGTCACATATACAAAAATAATAATCTATATATTCACAGTTCATACAATATACTCAATCCTTTTCGATATTTTGCTCGTACATCTCTTGAGGCCTAATTGAATTTTGCACTTTTCTAATAGATGGTATTGTTAAATAGGTAATGCACAAATATTTACTCTGTTGGCTTCTTTCCAATTCTGGTTGATAATTATTAGCTAGTTACCATTGTTGTTGCTCTTCTTGTTGTTTTAGTTGTTCTTTTTATTGTTGTAATTTTCATGCTTGTTTGTTTCTCTTACTTTACATATATAGGTCAGTATATAACAAAATCTGTCATGATGGGTAATTTAGGGGTTGCTAACTGTGATGCTATCTTCTTTTAATGAAAGACTAAGCTGGTTGTAAAAGAACCATTCCTTTCCAAGTTGGGTTTGTGAGCTTTGAACTTAGTACTGTGAACAAAAAAAAAAAATGCATTATATCCAGACATATACAATACTAGCGTTCAAAAAGATGTATGATCTCTTTGTATCCTTATCGTTATTCTTGGTACCTAGTTACAGTTAAATGAACTGAGATTCTGTGAGTGAATTATCAGCACAAGGAACAAAATTTGAAAATGTTCCCTAATTTCAAGAGAGAGAAGCTTTTGAGTGCTGGTTATGCATAACTTTGACTTTTTGACCTTCAGAAGGTGAGAAATAAACCTTCCACCAGCCAGTGTGCTACAGGTAACATTTCCAGAAGATCTTTTTTAATGCATAAATATATATAGCAGAGGTACATGGCTTAGTGGCTAGATAATTGTAAGATTGTGGTTTCAATTCCTGGACTCGACACTGTGTTGTATTCTTGATTACATTTCATTTCACATTGCTTTAGTTCACTCAGCTGAAAAAAGTGAGTAATCCTGTGATGTACTGGCATCACATCCAGGAATATTTGTTGTATGCCACAGAAATCAGGAAACCAGCCTCATGAGTCTATATGATTCAGAAAGGAGCTTTATCCTTTTTTTTAAATATATATATATATATATAATGCCAATACTTTAAAATTCAATATAAACTTTTGCTATCACTATCTTTACTCCTAGTACCTATTTACAGTTAGCTAAAAAGTGATGCTGAGAACAAAATGTCACTGCTAAGGACAAACTGTAGCCCTAACAAACAGATACACCTTTTAAAATATCCCTTCAGTAATACAAAGGGAGAGAGAGACTTTTGAGTACTGCCAGTGTTTAACTCTGATATTGTGATTTTCAAAAGAGATAAATTTAATCTTTCATTGACCCAAGATACTGATGTATTGCAGATAAAAAGTCCCAGATTTTTGCCTGACTATCAACAAATAAATGATTCAATTCACAAAGAATTATGTCTACTGCTGAAATATACAATTAAATAATTACAGTAAATTTGAAATGAAGACCTATCAGTTAGTAATACTACACAATACATGCTCAGCCAGTTTACTGCTTTTACATTGGTTATCAAGTGACCAAATACCAAAAGAAATCGACCTTTGCACCTATCTGGCAATCTATCAACCTTCATGTATCTGTATCTATTTACTCTACATAAACTATTAATAATGTTTCAGAAGACTTATAGCTTTATTATTGAAAATTTGTAAGCAATACTTCTCCAGATTTAGTTTGTACTCTGCCAAGTTAGAATACTATCTGCAATGTTTTCACTTTACATTCTCAAGAATTGATGAGCTGATGAATATCACCCAAGACTAACATCTGTCAATCTATGTTTAAAATTCTATAATTATAGCCTACCTACCTACCAGCCATCCTTAAGCTACATAAATCTGAGACAGTTTCTTCAGTTCTTACTTTCTATAAAACTTTTAGATTTCCTAAAAGTGGATAGCGAGATGAAAAAAGAACATTTTTTTTTTTCATAAGGTGGAGCATTTTATATCCATGGATAATGCCAACTTCAAAAATTCCTATTAAAAAGAAGAGGACACACCAATTTCTCAGAGCTATCGTTGCTTAGAGAAGTGAATTTTACCACTCTCTGGTGTCTATATAAGACAAAACAAGTTAATTCAGTCAGTGAAAGTTAAGGGTTTAACCCTTTTAGTGCTATGTTTAAAAAAGAAAACTGCCTTTGTTTCAATTAATTACGGATATGATGAAGATCTTGGTAAAATAACTTTGTCATTATCAAACTGGTATCTGGAACAAATGTCAATTGAAATATGTTGAAAGGTTTTAATTTAGGTGATTTTAGAGTAAGAAATTTATATCAGAATCAGAATCGGGGATAGTCTCATGTGAGTTTCGTGTTAATCCATTGATTAACCAAAAGGATTAATCCATGGACTCACTACACAAAGCAGCTGACAAGATAAAACTACTTTCCTTTCTAATAAAAGGAATAAAAGCACATATATATCATCTTCAAATGATGAGGAAAGCCTTTAAATGATTGCTTGACCTAAATGAAATAGTAGCTAAATCCCTCCCAAACCATGCTCAGCAATCTGTTTTACAGATGCATTAAACAATGCACTCTGAAATACACTCATCATGAAAAGGAAATGAGATAGTCGTGGCTGGAATGTCTTTGACCATAGATTTTCTGCTCCTTTAGAACCAGCTTGGAGCTAAACATCAATAATCACAGCCTATTCATTCTCATAGCAAATACTTCTGGAGAAATCCAAGCCTCCTTACCCTTCTTCTCTTTCTTTCTCTTGTTCATGCATACAGATACACATGAATACATAGCCAGGCAGTTTCCAGTGTCTCTCCACACTTAAGTATTGAATGTGTTGTGTGTGTAACTGTACAATCATTTGCTTCCATGCTTATATGTCTATAGTATGTCCCTTGAGTTTTTTAAAATCTTCTATACTCATCTATCAACTGGTTTAAATTGCAAAGTAAATGCCAGAAGCTGAAGAGTGTAGTTATCATTTGAGAGGAATGTGGTGTCATTCGGATGTCATCACAGATTTATTTATTTATTTATTTGCTTTTTCTTTTATTTTTTCACATCTAGAATATTAAACAAAAAATCACCACAGTTTAATTCCATTTAGGTATTAGAAAACAATTAGTGGTTTAAATACATTTTTTAATATATATGAAGTGACAGGCCCATGCAATTCAATAAAGAGATAAGGCGATTGAAATATAATAGAAATTAAAACAAGTTAACTTAAACTTCCTTGCAATTGTTGTGCATTATGTTTGAAGTATACTTGAGAACGTTGATGAGTGAATGGTACAAAAGGAAAATGTTATTTCAAAGAGAGAGGGAAAGATGACAATGGACAAGCGGTAGCATAGAAAGCAAGAGCTGTGCAGTGCAAGTGGTATAAACTGAAGAATAAGAAAGGAATGAAATTAAATAGTTTGGTGAAACATAAGCATTGATAACAATAAGTAATGCATGCTATTGAAAACTTCTTATGATAGCATCGGATACAATGAGAAATCAACACACAGTAATAAAAGCATGGAGAAATATATTGGCGAGGACTTTAAATGGTTCTCAGCTACTTACCAATAATGTGGAATTCCCCTCAGCTTACTTTGAAATGTAATGATAAGAAGCAAAACTATACAGAGCTAAAGTGATATCTTGGGTACACTTGCAATGAAATGATGCTGAAGTTTTGAAGCATTCATTTCAATAGATGTTTAATCATATCATTCTCATCGAGCAAGGCTTCATGATTAGATGGAAAACTTAGAAACAAGTATTAGATGAATGTTCAAATTGCACTGAATTCTCCATAGATTTATAACAGGTATACTACAGGTCATTTACAATGAATTGGATTCTCTCAGGGAGATTTTGGTCAGCTTGTAAAAAGGCATGAAAGCAGAATGGTATTGTGAATGGATCAATTAATGAGTGGTTGTGTTACATCTAGATATTGTACAATGATGATTGCTTTTACGTTTCTATCTCATACTAACTCTAATAATAGTATTGTTATTATTATTGATAATAATAAGAATAATGATATAAAAAGGAAAAGAATGAAAACGATAATATCAATAGTAGCAACAACAAAAATAAAGCTAATAATGTTAATAACATTAGTAAAATATAAGAGTATAATTATAATGATAATAATAGTAATAGCTAATAATAATAATAATAATAATAACAACAACAACAACAACAACAACAACAATAATAATAATAATAATAATAATAATAATAATAATAATAATAATAATAATTATCATTGCTATCATTGCTGCTGGCACCACCATTGCCATTGTCACACCAACACCACCATTGCCATTGTCACACCAACACCACCACCTCTATCGTCATCGTCGTCGCCGTCGTCGTCGTTGTCATCATCATCATCATCATCATCATCATCATTTTTCTATATCTGTTTTTCCATACTGGCATAATTTCAATAGGTTTCGCATCATTTCCTCACTTTCTCTGCCTATTCTTCACCGTTTGCCATTCACAGGAACAGAAAACTGCCAATCTTTGTTGTTACTGCTGTTGCTTATGTCACGCTTTCTGAAATGGCTTGTTTAAGAACACTAATATTGTACTAGACAAAGAAGCAGAAGAAATAAGTACTTTAGACCAATCACAGACTTACAATTACTAAGTGATCAATGAACTAGACAATATAACACACCAATAGAAGAAAAAGTTACAAAGGAATATTATAGACACATTAGATTAATACATAAAACAGAATTAAATGTAAAATACAAAGTAATGGGTATCAATACACTAGTTGTACCAGTAATAAATTATAGTTATGTATTCTCAATGAGATGTTATATGAACTAGAAAGATTAGATTGAAAAAGCATGAATAGTAATAACTACATGTAGAAAATACGACTCCAAATCTGACAATGAGTGATTATACTTACCATGAAAACAGGGATAGATGATTTTAGGTAAGTGGAAAACTATTATAAAATATCCACTGTAGGACTACAAAATATCTAGTGAAGAACAATGGGAAACTAATACAAATATCTACAAAACATGAACAAATCAAAAAGATTGTTTCGGCCCTCAATGAAACCACGAATATAAAATGGAATCTGAAGTGACAGGGAGTTGCGAGAAGAAAGGCGAAACAACAACTGGAATTATGATAAGGCTAAAAAAATAAGGTAAAAATGTGGCCAGTGAATGCCATGAGTAATTGATGGCAAGTAAAGACCTTTTGTAGTTTAGTGATTACAAAGTAATTGTAAGTTTATGTTGGGTCTAGTTCTCTTATCTCTGTTTCAAGCTGAACATGGTGGTAGTAGATAAGGAAAATGTGTAACATTGGCTGAAAAGCACAAGATTCTAAGCTGAAACTGAAGAAGTCTTGATTGTGATATACGATCAAAGCTTTCTGTATTGAAACCATTGAAAGTATGTAATGAAGGAGAATACATTAAGTAACTGCAGAAGAAACAATTAACCATATTATCTCTAGTTACCAGTCTTAACCATGAGAGAATATATCTAGAAGCATGCCAGGGGTGGAGAAAACAGAGAACAATCCTTGTAAAAGTGTCTTGGAATGATTTCATCATCATCATCACCATCATTGTTGTCATCGTCGTCGTCATCGTCATCATCATCACCATCGTCATTATCATCATTTTAACATCTACATTTCCATGTTTGCATGGGTCAGACAGAATTCATTGAGCAAGAGTTTTTACATAGAAGCTTTCCAGCTGCCAACACTCACCTGTTCTCAGGTGAGGTAATATTTCTCCATGGTCAGATATGTTTCACCAAAAACTAGAAACAAACGACACTGCTTTGAGAGTATGAGAGTGGCACTTGCTTACAACTATCACATGTCAATACAAATTGACATAAATACACACTCACATGAACATACATGCATACATGATATTTTTCCAAATACCAAATGCTCAATCTTGATCTGTGCTTGTCCCAGGACTGGAAATTAGCAACAGAAAGATAAGATATGTTAAATGCCCAATGACTATCCCTTTCTGTTCTTGTTGTCAAGGTTGATAGGAATATACAATCCTAATGGGTACCGTATTACATTTTACTGGTTAATAATGCTGGCTAACCTCAGTGAGTGCAGAAAAACTCCACCAGAAACATATGTAGCTGCAGAAATGGAAAGACGTGATTGCCAGCAGAATAAACTTGATATATAAATCTTTATTCTCCTTATTAATTTATATATATATATATATATATATA
>NC_068990.1:12353323-12355701 GCF_001194135.2 Octopus bimaculoides
GGACAGGTGGTGTAAATAACAAAAGTATATATTAGTATGACGCTCGGGAATACGGAAAGTCTTATATATATATATATATATATATATATATATATAATGGAGGCACAATGGCCCAGCGGACTCGCAGTTGGAGGATTGCGGTTTCGATTCCCAGACCGGGCATTGTGTGTGTTTATTGAGCAAAAACACCCAAAGCTCCACGAGGCTCCGGCAGGGGACGGTGGCGACACCTATTCTATTCTTTCACTCCAACTTTCTCTCATTCTCCTGCCTGTTTCTTGAGTAACGCTGCGATAGACTGGTGTTCTTCCCAACTGGGGAGGAACACATACGCCATAGAAACCGGGGAAACCGGGCTCATGAGCCTGGCTAGGCTTTAAAAAGGGTGCATAAATAAATAAATAAATAAATAAATATATATATATATATATAAACAACAAAAATACAAATAGAGAAAATCACATCTTTAATTGTAAAATTCTCCTTATATATGCAGATATATGGAGTCTGATTGTTTGATATAGTTAACTAAATTCGTTTAAAACAGAGTGCTTCATTGATATCTGACAATCTTTTAATCCCTGTGTTTTTCTTCTTATATACATATATACATATAAACACACACATACATAATACATAGACATGTGGATTAACTCTCAGAGTATTTGGCTCATGATTGTAATGCCATAATTACGGTTCCTGGCAGTATGTTGTGTCCTTGAACAAGACACTTTATTTCATGTTTGTTCCAGTACACTCAGCTGGAAAAAATGGGTAGTACCTGTATTTCAATGAACCCACTTTGTCAAACGCTGTGCTACACTGAATCCATATGAAGAGTCAGTTACAGGTATGTATGTCTGTGGAATGCTTAGTCACTGGCACATTAATTCCACAAGCAGGCTGTTCCATTGACTGAATCAACTGGAAACCCCATTATATCCGACAGAGTGCCATTTATATATATATATATATATTATCATCATTGTTGTCGTCATTTAACATCTGCTTTCCATGCTAGCATGGATTGGACGGTTTGACTGGGGACTGGGGAGCTGGAAGGCTGCACCAGGCTCCAATCTGATCTGGCAAAGTTTCTACAGCTGGATGCCCTTCCTAATGCGAAGCTCTGACAACATACTCTTTCATTATCAGTCATAATGCTTATGTTGGATGTGACATTTTAGTCTCACCAACAATTTGCAAAGAAGGCCACAGATGTTGCAAGTTTGAGGACTACAAGTCAATGCAGGTGGTATATTTGCAACCACTTTTCTCCTTTGCCTTGCACCCCAAAGCCTGTTAATGCTGGTTGCAACAAACGTTTTAATAACATTTTCACACATCAATCTCCATTTTGTTTGTACCAAAGCTGTTCGCTCAAAGGTGTAGCTAGCTATCTTCATCTCTAAGGGGTTACTCTTCAGCTTGTCCTTATATCTGAGCCATGGTTGACCAGCATTCTTGTGCCCACTTTGAAGCAGCCTCAGTCATTTGGTAGTGAGTGTGATTCCCAGACCAGGCTGTATTTTGTGTTCTTGAGCAAGATACTTTATTTCCCATTGCTACAGTTCACTTGGCTATAGAAATGAGTTGCAGCATCACTGGTGCCAAGCTGCATCAGCCTTTGCCTTTCCCATAGATAACATCAATGGCATAGAGAAGGGAGGCTGGTATACATGGGTGACTGCTAGTCTTCCATAAACAACCTTGCTCAGACTTGTGCCTGGAAGGGTAACTTTCTAGGTGCATCCTATGGTCATTCATAACAGAGAGCAGTTCTTTTAAAAGTCCTTTTTAAGTATGTAGGCATCGATATTTTTAAATATCATATACAGCAATCATTAACTTCCTATTATTTTTAGAAACAGCAACTTCACTGCTTTGGTGAAACAAGCTCTAACCTAAATAGATAGTTTATCATGCACACACATTGAAATAGAAACAAAAGAAGAAGGCATTTACCTGCTTATAGCTATTGCCATACAATTAGTGGATAAGAAGCTTCATGGAAGCATATATATAGAAAAGTTAAGAAAGCTCAATGCTTTGCATGGTACCTATACAATATAACACATTTAGATATCATTCAAATGTTTGACCCATACAATGGAGTGCATATTTATATTTCATACAATTATTTATAATTATATTCCGTGAACAAAACCTCAGAAAATGATTCCATAGAGTTTTGAAATGTGATGAATGGAAGGGATCACATAGCTTGTAATATTGTTCACTTACAAATAGATGTCAAAAAAGGAATTTATCCTTACATTTTCAAACTTCATATTTATCTAACAAAATGAAAGTATCTCTCTCTCTCTCAATTTCATATACATTCATATATAAGTGTGTGTGTTTGTGTGTGTTTGAAT
>NC_068990.1:12355711-12356939 GCF_001194135.2 Octopus bimaculoides
ACATACATACATACATACATACATACATACATATATGTGTGTGTGTCTATCAGCATTTAGATATGTATATATATAATTATTTTCAATCCTTTAAATTCAGTTTATTCGTTTATTGTTTGTCATGATGAGTAATACAAAGTAAAAAATAGCATTCTATACTTCGTAATTTTGATGGAAATCTGTATGAGAAAAGATTCTACAATAAAACTCTGTCAATATTCTTTAATGTTGAAAAGGAAATCATGTGTTTTCTTTAGAAGGTGTTGAATCTTTTAAAATAAATTAATGACCACATTGTTAGTTATAAATGGAATTTTATGTCCAATTTTTTCAATGAGAATTTCTAAACCTATGAAAGAAAATTAATGCAAAAATAACAAAATTCTTAAACCATAGAATTCATTTAGGAAACAACTCTCAGAATCAACCTGAAACGAACATATTGCATTTCCCTCATTGAGGAATAATACAGAACAATGCAGTAATAGATTAACGTGCAAACTGTGTGCGGATATCTATCTAACTATTCATCTTTCTTTCTATCTATCTATCTATCTATCTATCTATCTATCTATCTATCTATTTATCTAGCTAGCTAACTAGCTATGTATTTGTCTGTTTATCTTTCTATCTGTGTGAATATGTGTATGCATGTGTGTGCATGTGCATGTTTGTATATGCATATATATATATGCATCTTCACACATATATTTATAAATATATTTATATATATGCATAAATATATATTACATATTTCTCTCTCTCTCTCCCTCTCTCTCTCTCTCTCTCTCTCTCTCTGCATGTGTATATATATCTATATGTACATATATGTTTATATGTATGTGTATATACGTATATGTATATATATGTATGTATATATACATATGTATAAATATATACATTCATATACACACACATTTCAAGTGCTGGTGCCACTTAAAAAGCACCTGTGCCAGTGACATGTAAAAAGCACCCAAGTCACTCTGTTAAGTGATCAGTATTAGGAAGGGCATCCAGTCATAGAAACCATGCCACAACAGACAACTGGAGTCTGGAAATCTCCCTGCTAGCCAGCTCCATGTCTAATATTCCAACCCATGCCAGTATGGGTACAACTATGCCAGTATGCGCTGGTTATATATATATAGTATCTCTATACTATATATATATATATAATAATACTAATAATAATAATAATGATAATAATAATAATAATAATAATAATAAT
>NC_068990.1:12358984-12360414 GCF_001194135.2 Octopus bimaculoides
TAGTTGTTGTTGATTTTAAACTTTCTCCTTGTGTTTTCAGCTGTGTGTATATGTGTGTTGTGTATGTACGTGGTATGTGTCTATGCACACACACATATACAAATATATATTTATTGAGATAATGGACACTTAAAAAACTAGTCATGATTTGTGTTTGTGTGTGTGTGTGTGTGTGTGTGTGTGTGTGTGTGTGTGTGTGTGTGTGTGTGTGTGTGTGTGTGTGTGTGTGTGTGTGTATCGTCATCATCATGATCATCATGATGTCCATGCTGGCAAGGGTTGGACGGTTTAACCGGGCCTGGTAAGCTGGAAGGCAGCACCAGACTTCAGTCTGATTTGATATGGTCTTCTATGGCTGGATACCCTTCCGGAGCAATGTCAAATGAGGTGTTTTAATCAGGAACACTACACATCACCTGTCCAAGGTCTTAACATCATAAGTGCAACACCCTAACAATACACCTACACACACACACACACACACACACACACACACACACACACACACACATATCACATATATAAAGACAAGATGAATATGTAACCAGCAAGTGGTGACATAATCTGATCCTTTACATATCTTAACAACTTAGGCAAACCATGTCCCCAGTCAAAGTTACATATGTACATGTAAAAATCGAACATTCCATGATACATAATTTTTCTCATTGTATTTTTAATTAATTTCTATATTCATTGTTGCTGCATAGTTGTGATGTGATCTGGGTTTAAAGCCCTTTATTCTGCTGGAGACACTCTAACAGCATAACTATTTATTAAGCCAGAAAAAATGTAAATGGTCCCAGAATTTAAGTTCAGAAATTATATTTCTTTGCCACTAGGTACTATGTAAATGCTTCTTAAACTTCTTAAATCCTACAGATCTTTCAAAAGCTTAGCCAAGGTCTTAAGTTGTTAAGCAGATAAGAGATAAATCTGTCCCTTTGATGCAATACTTGTGTATCTCGTGTAACATTCCCAGATGATACATTATGTATTACCAACGTGATGGATGGTAGGCCTAACATGTCATGTGATTTCACATGTGTATGTTTGTGTGTAAGTGTGTGTGTGTGTGTATGTGGGTGTTTGATGAAAGTTGGCATTCCCAAACAAGACAGAATTCTGTGTGAATAGTTGACTGCAATATTCAATCCTAATTCATGGCTGAATGGATAGCGATAGCAAGGCCATTCAGCTGTAAAGAGACAAATGTGAAAACAAAGAAAAGCCATCTCATCCATAACTACCATGGAAAAATTGATACAAAACAGTAACACACACACACACACACATACACACAAGTGCACACACACACACCATGCAGTTACACATTACACATATACAAATGTGTGTGTGTGCATGCTTTTAATGCATGCTCATGTATGCTTATGTATCTACAGATATATGTGTGTGTATATATATATATA
>NC_068990.1:12361059-12364104 GCF_001194135.2 Octopus bimaculoides
ATATATATATATATATATATATATATAAATGAAAACAAACCTGTATAATTGAAAATAGAAGATAAATTAATACTAAAGGATACTTAGAGTAAAAAACTAAATATCCTTTGAAATTATTTATTAAATAGTTTCAAAATGTGGTATTAGATAATATTTAATGGAAAAAAATTATTTATTGTCAGCGTTTTTAAGGCTGATGAATAAATTCTCTTCCAGCATGTTTGTTTTGTGGAACAGTTTGGGCATGAGACAGAATTACTAGTGTTATTTGTTTCAGCTGTTTGTATTCTGGATTCAAATTCTGCCTACATGCTATCGACAAGTGTTAATCACCCACCAACAACAGCTCTTCATCAATCCATAATTACACAGTAGAGACATGTAGTTTACACTCAGCATAGATAAGCTGTTAACTATTTATTGAAGTTTAGTCCAGCAGTGGATTAAAAAATATCTAAATGGAAAAGTGACTGAAAAACAGACCATAGTTGATAAAAGAATATATTGTTGCCTTACTTTAATTTGTAGATATATGAAGAGGAAATATGATGCATAAGGCTTATTAAATATAATATATGCTAATAAATGAGAATATTTTTTCAGAAATGCATAAAGTTTAAATTATTTTACAGTATTGAAACCCTTGTTTCTGTAAGATGAGACTTATTTTGAATGACCATCGGTTAAAGGAGAATTAGAGAAAAGGGATTTGATCATGGGTATACAGGTTTGCAAAAGATATAATTTCCTACTTAGTATTTAAATTAGCAATTGTGGCCTTAAGCAACCATGTGTAACTCAATAATGTGTTATTGCTTTCCTGTTTCTCTTTTGAGATGTGTTCTGACTAAATGTTCTTTAGGTGACTTAAGTTTATGAAGAAAGTTTTAGTTTGTATTGATTATGTTGCAATAGGTTAGTTCTTTTGCATGACACTTTCCTTGAAGTGAGCAGGTACTCGTGTTGATACAATTAGCTTTTGAAGTATTTTGATAGTCAAGCTTGAGTTTGTAATTGGAAGAGATTAGAGCTAGCCACTGTTTGTGGAAAATTGCAGATACTTGAGTAAGTGATTTTGATAGTCTGGGTTAAGTACCTTATAGTATTTGTGGGCATAAGGGAAATGTTACTATAGGAGTTGAAAGAAATGTTTAGCTTTAGGGGTTTGAACTCATAGGTTAAAGGACACATTATGCTACTCTGTATGTCTGTTTAAATTTGATGAGTTTTATTACTGTGTTGAAATTATATTTTTACATTTTAGCTACTTCTGCCCTGTACCTCTTTACAACTGTCAGATGTTGCATTAAAACCTTTTCATTTGAACACAGTAATCTTAAGAAAATTGAATAATGGTTTAAGGTGTCATTGTTCAATATGCAAATTAGCACTTTGCTTAGAAACAGGTAAAGTTTGCTGGCAAAGATAGCATCCAGCCATAGAAAATTTTGCTTCAATGATATCTCATCCGACCCATGCAAGCACAGTAAATGTAGACATTAAAACAATGATGATGATGATAAATATACATATATATACATGCACATACATATAGATATATCCATATAGATATATGTATTTTTAATATAGATATATGTATTTTAGTATACTATCATATAGATATATGTATTTTAATATACTTTTTCCTCTGCTTCTTTTTCTAAAGCTTTATACTATCTAGAGATCTCTATGTTATTTATGCATACCATTTTTATACATTTTCATTTTAATTCTACAATTCCTTTTAAGACTTTAGATTTTAAAATTTCTTTTAATCCAGTTTTATTGGAACAGCAAATTTTCATATATTCCTAATTATTTAGCTATTTTTCATAACTAATACTCCATAATTTTCTTTTTCAAGTTTCACATATCTATGTATAGACAGAAATTTCTAAAGATACATTTTATTTCTTTTAAATATAATATAATTTATTTGTATAGCACCGTTTTTATTTCATTAGACACATATATCCATATTTTATTTTTAACCTAACATCTTTTAGTTTAAGAATACTTCTGTTCTTTATATCACATTATTTTTCTTTAGCAGAAACTAGCAATTGATTTATTATTCCTTTAAATTCTAACTATCGTGGATATACGATCCAGCTTTTTATAAATTCAACGTTTTTTTTTTGTTTTGTCTTTTTCCAATTCACATTATTTCACATAATTGGATATGTTTTTTGAAGTTTACACAATACTCGTATACATATGATTTTGTTAATCTAAATCTGGAAAGCTTTTTTTAAATACAGTAATATGATAATAACACTTTCTATCTTTGGCACAAGGCCAGTAATTTTGAATGGTGGGGCTCAGTGCTTAACTGGTGCTTATTTTAGCAACCTCCAAAACAAAGTAAAGTTAACTTCAGCAGAATTTGAACTCAGAACATAAAGCCAGAAAAAATACCACTAAGTATTTTGTCTGACATGCTAACAATTCTACCAGCTTTACACCCTACTAATAATAATAATAATAATAATAATAATAATAATAATAATGGTTTCAAATTTTGCCACAAGGGCAGCAATTTTTGGGGAGCAAATGAGTTGATTACATTGACCCCCAACCTTCAACTGGTACCTCGAAAGGGTGAAAGGCAAAGTCAATCTCAGCAGAATTTGAACCCAGAACATAACGACAGACAAAATACCACTAAGCATTTTGTCTGGCTTGCTAACAATTCTGCCAGCTCACCACCTTCATTAATTATGATAATAATAATAATAATTATCATTATTATCATTATTTCTACTCTAGGCACAAGGGCTTGAAAATGTTTTGGGGAAGGGGGCTAGTCAATTACATTGACCCCAGTATGTAGCTGGTACTTATTTTATCGACCCTGAAAGGAGGAAAGGCAAAGTTGGCCTTGGTGGAATTTGAACTCAGAACTTAGCAGCAGATGAAATACCGTTAAGCATTTCACCCGGCATGCTGATGGTTCAGCCAGCTTGCCAGCCCACTGCCCTAATAATAATAATAATA
Organism: Octopus bimaculoides; assembly: GCF_001194135.2. Taxonomy (NCBI): domain Eukaryota; kingdom Metazoa; phylum Mollusca; class Cephalopoda; order Octopoda; family Octopodidae; genus Octopus; species Octopus bimaculoides. Next base: position 12,364,057 of record NC_068990.1, read on the forward strand.
ATAATAATAATAATAATAATAATAATAATAATAATAATAATAATAATA
>NC_068990.1:12365744-12366807 GCF_001194135.2 Octopus bimaculoides
ATAATAATAATAATAATAATAATAATAATAATAATAATAATAATAATAATAATAATAATAATAATAATAATAGTAATAATAATGATAATAATAATAATAATAATAATAATAATAATAATAATAATAATAATAATAACATAGGTTTCAAATTTTGGCACAAGGCCAGCAGTGTTGGGTGGAGAAAGACTAAGTCAATTACATCAGCCCCAGCATTCAACTGGTTCTTATTTATCGACCCCAAATGGAGGAAAGGCAAAGTTGACCTTGGTGGAATTAAATGGTGGATGAAATGCCACTAGGCATTTTGCCTGGCATGCTAATGATTCTGCCAGTTGGCCGCCTTCCATAATAATAATAATAATGATAATATAGCTATTCATACTAAATACCATACTAAAGTAAGAGAGAAGTAAAAAAGAAATACAGAGAGTATATAAAACAACTAAACACCAGAGTCAAAGCCAACTGACCAACCATTAGCGCCCAATTAGAATGACTGACCTATATAGAAAAATACCCTAGACCCCTCGAACCTATATATGTATATGTATATATCAACCAACAAACAATTTAGAAGTAATTTAACCTTGTCTGTGACAGTGTCGCTGTTCACATGGTGGGAATTTTGATATCATATAACAATTAATAAATGCCTAAATGGAGTTAACGAACTGCGTATTATTTAATTGCTAATATGTGTCTTCCATGCTACTGTTGCAATACAGGTATTGTGTTTCTACTATCATAATTTATCTGATGTTGTTTAATTCTTTGTGTCCATGATAAGAACTTTGCTTCCCAACATGGTTCTGGGTTCAGTCCCACTGCATGGCATCTTGGGTTAGTGTTTTCTATTATAGCCATTAGCTGACCAGAACCTTCTTAGTGGGTTTGATAGCCGGAAACTGAAAGAAGTCCACAGTATATAAATATATATATCATCATCATCATCATTTAATGATGATGATTATATACATACATACATACACACACACACACACACACACATATATATATACACTCATACACACATACACATAGATACACACACACACACAAGATC
>NC_068990.1:12366929-12371959 GCF_001194135.2 Octopus bimaculoides
TATATATATATATATATATATATATATATGTATGTATATATATATGCGATGAGCTTCTTTCAGTTTCTATCTATATATATATATGTATATATTTATGTGTGTCTTTGTGCCTGTGTTTGTCCCCCATCACCACTCGACAACAGGTGTTGGTATGTTTACATCCCCATAACTTAGTGGTTCAGCAAAAGAGTCCAAATAGAATAAGTACTTGGCTTAAAAATAAATCCTGGGGTCAATTTGTTTAGCTAAAACCCTTCAAAGTGGTGCTCCAGAATGGCTACAGTCAAATGACTGCAACAAGTCAAAGAAGAAAAGAATATTGAAGCAGTGAGCTAGCAGAAACGTTAGCATACTGGGCGAAATGCTAAGCAGTATTTCGTCTGCGGTTACGTTCTGAGTTCAAGTTCCGCCGAGGTCGACTTTGCCTTTCATCCTTTTGGGGATCGATAAATTAAGTACCAGCTGCGTACACGGGTCGATCTAATCGACTGGCCCCCACCCCAAAAATTTCAGGCCTTTACCTAAAGTAGAAAAGAATATTAGTAGTAGGGAATGTGGTGAGCTTGCAGAAACGTTAGCACACCAGGCAAAATGCTTAGTATTTTGTCTGTGTCTACATTCTGAGTTCAAATTCCACCGAGGTCAACTTTGCTTTTCATCCTTTCGGGGTCGATAAATTAAGTACCAGTTGCGTACTGGTGTCAATCTAATCGATCTAATCCCCCAAAATTTCGGGCCTTGTGCCTAGAGTAGAAAAGAATATTTAGATCCTTTGACATATATCTTACCTTTCTAAATAATATGATCAGAAGGATTTTAGTTTTTTTAAATACCTTTAATTCTCCAACTTTTAATTTACTTTTATTTGAATCAAATGATTTCTTTTTTATAACAAAGAATTATGAAAATTAATTTTTAAAAATTGCAGTTCGTACAAGTATTTATTAATTTCCTACAGAAAATTTTTTCCAAGATTTTAATCTTCTTTTATACACAGAACTAAATTTCTTATTGTATAAGATAAAATTATTTATAGTCATTAAGCTAATATCATTTCACATTAATAATGTAATACCCCTTGTTATGTGTTTTATGTAATTATTTTTATTACTACTAAACACAGCCTTGTTCAAAATTTCAAATTTTAAGTCCTTTGTTTTCATGTTTGTCAGCTATTAAAATAATCCATACGTATATTAAATGCCCCTTATGCATGCACACAGTCATACATACTGACAAACTGAACAAACCTGATTTGGGTTTTTTTTTCCTTTTCCTTCCTTCCTCTCTTTTGTCATATATTGATTATATACAACCACATTACAATTATTTTTTTCTTTCTTTTTACTTTTTCATTATTCTACTCCGCCCCATTATAACTAATTTGTTACCTCCTCTATATTTTTTTTTTTACATTTATTTATGCGACTAATTGCCATAATCCCAATATAATTTGAAAAGCCAGCTTTGCCCAAACTTTGAAAGTCACTGTCATCTTTTCAAAATAGATATTTCTTTCTTCAAATACGTATTGAGTTCTTTATTCAGCTGTTTGTTGCTTTCATATAACTGAAAACACCTATATTTGCATGCTTGTGTGCACGTATGTGTGAGTGTGTGTGTCTAAACAGAGAGAGAGAGATTTACAAAGAAGTGAAATACATACATTATCTTTATGCACACATACATTTGTTTGTGTGTATGTGTGTACATGTGCGCATGTGTGTGTGAGCGTGTGTGTCATGCACGCACAGATGCATAATGTGTATTGTTTTAGTGATATCTAAGTTACTGATGCTTTTGTAGAGGACCTCAATAGAAACCATAACAACGGTATTCTGGCAGCTGTTAAGCTGTCTTTTAGCAAATGAGGCTTCTATATTAACGAGGCACTCTAATGTGTATATATAATGAGCAGATGGTGCTGCCTGTGGCAAATGTGCTACATTTTACACATTCAATAGAGTGCAATATATAAGTTCTAAAGAATTTACCAATATTATTCCAGTGTGCATATTTTATATTGAAGTCAAAGGTTTGACTGTGCACAAATTTTGATGTGTCACGTGCACTTATTACTCTTGTCAGTGAACTTGTTTCTATTTTCTCTTTCAAATTGGTTCTAATAGTATCTAATACGATTTTACACTGAAAATCATTACAATTAGTTCATTCATAGCTTTTGTATATTAATCCAAATATTTCAGTTCTAGATCAGGACTTGATAATTTCCAAACATTTTGAAGAAACAAATATATTTTCTCTAATTATGTATTAAGTGGTTTTTATTATCAACCTCCTAGTTTAACAATCCCAAATTTTATGAAATTCTGTACCAATCTTAGGCCTTCTTCCATGCATGCCAGATTACTGTTGAGAGAAACTTTGCTGTTTATAAAATAGAATGATTTATAGGAAGATCTTTTGCTTAAACTCAATTTGTTTAGACTGCAGTTTTTCCAATAGAGATAAGACTTATTATAATCCTCATCATCAACTCCATCTTCATTACCACCATCATCATTGTCTTTGTTGTCATTCTCATTGTTATTGTCATTATCATCTTCAATTCTAATGTTTGATTGCTCCTGTACTACACAATGTCTTGCCAAAAGTTATATCTGTTCCTAAAAGCTGGTGCTCTATTTCTATTGGTTTATGTGAGGTTAATATTGTTTCTTGCATCCTTTGATTTCCAAATGTGCTTGCACAGTGATGTAGTGCTTTCCATATGGTAGTACTGAAACAAGCTGTTTGGTGGCTGCTGGTAGCTATTTTAGAATATTGGGGTTTACAGAAATTTAAGACCAAGACCAAGTAAAATGTTAGACATGGTGATGTTGCATATCAGGATATTGTGCCACACTGAAAGGATGAGGAAAAACTCATGAAAGTAAAATTATTTAAGCTTGTATGCCATTGTAAAAGGAAGTTTTGAATATTTGGAGCAAAGTCCTTCTTTGCACAACAGAAAAGTGTCATGATATCCTTTCTCAATTTGAAACAGAAAGCTTCTCTTCCCTGAAGAATAATTCTGCACAAAATAGTCAAAATTCATCTTTATATAACCGATAACTACTCGAGTAATTTTACTATCATACCTCATATATTTAGATGTGATATTTAGATTTTTCTTTTGTTATACATATATAACAAAAGAAAATTCCAAATATATCCAAAATTCGAATATATATATATATATATATATATATACACACACACACACACACACATATATATATATATACAACATAAGAAATATCCCTAAAATTCCAAAAATCCAATATATATATATATATATATATATATATATACACACATGTATCTACATATGTATTTATATACATGAACATATATGTATATATGTATTTATAGACATAGATGCATATACATATATATATATATATATATATATGTACATACACTCACACACAACAAACATATACACATACACAGACATATGCATACAATACACAACTGTGACTATGTACGTCAGTGTGTATGTACTATGAAGTTGAATGTTATTTTTATCAGATTTTATGGTAATTCAGTAATAATGTGCTTTAAGCAATACATAAAAAAGAACCCTTATTTTTTGCTATTTACATCCACTTCCTAGCATTCATGCCAATAAGGAAAGTCTATACATGGTTGCATGGCTTGTTATAAATAGCAGCCAAAATCTCACTCATATTACAACATTCTTAACAAAATGAAAGGACATTGAACGGAGTAAGTCCTACGTATTGTGAGTCAGAAAAAAGGATAAACCACTAGAGTCTCTGCAGGGAATAAATGGCTTTGATCACAGGTGATCACAGGGCTGACCTGGGGCTAAGCAGCCACAACAACAACAACAAAAATATCAAATATCATCCAAATAGTGTTAAAGCTTAAACATGTTAGCACCTTCATTTGGGTGAATTTCCTGATATTTCATCCATCTCTAATAGAAAATATCTACTGCCAATATTGTTTGAGTTTTTAACAAATGTCTGTCTTACTGTAGATTTTTAATGATATCATTATTATGATATTACATTGCTTTGCATCAATGAAAACTTTTATATCATTGTTACCTATACCGATATCTCTTTCATATCATTGTTATCAATATATCTTTGATATTATTGTTATTAATATATTTCAAATATTATTTGTTCTCCTGCATCAATATTGTTCATTTTTTCCCTTTTTTTTTTCTCTTTGCTTCACATCTTCATCAATCTTGCCTCATATCTTTGTGTGTGTAGGTGTGTATATATATATATATATATATATATATATACATGCATGTGCATATATGCTTATATGTACATATATATGTATGTATTTGTAAGTTTGTGTTTGAGAGTTTGTATGCGTGTATTCCTCTCTATACAGATATATTCATAAACATTAAGGTATCTCTGTATAGATTTATAAATATATTTCTCAACGATTTTTCTCTTTGTACCTCTTTGTTGCACACAATCTCTTTGCATAACCTACTATCTCTTTTTCCTCTATCTCTCTCTTCCTCATTTTTCCTCTTCTGTTTTCTCTCTCTCACTCTCTCTTTCCCTTTCCTGTTTTCTCTCAAACACCTTCCTTCTCATACTTCATTTTATCCTATTCAGTACTTAGGATGAATAACCACAACTACTCTCACTCTCTTTCTCCCTCTCTCTCTTTCTCTCCTCATCCGCTCATCCTTGCTCTTTCTCACAGTATCTCTCTACTCTTCTCCTTACCTCACGTTGAATTCCCCTTTCATTTTCAGTATTGCTAACAAACAAGAAAAGCATTCGTTACCCAACTCCTTTTCTCCCTCTCAAATAAACCATCTTCTATTCAAAGCTGTTTGATCTTCTATGGAAATACAACAAAAATAAATAAACATATAAATAAATAGCTGTAACAAAACATATATTCTCTCTCTGAAAGCTCAGTAATTTTAAGGTTGGATATTGGTACAAAAATTTCTACCCACATCACTCACAATTTTTAGCCTATTTGTAAAAATTAAATAAATTTAGGGTCAATGAATA
>NC_068990.1:12374726-12378681 GCF_001194135.2 Octopus bimaculoides
TATATATATATAGATAGATAGATAGATAGATAGATAGATAGATATACATATATATATGTATATAAATAGACTTTGCCTAGCAAATTATTTTATTTTCTAAAAAAAGAAGTCAGAAACCATGGTCTAGGAGATAGGTGGTAAATATTTTTATTTTTCATTCCCTTCGAAGTTTATCCCTAATAGTGGTTTGGATTTTGGCAGTTCCTTCTAGCGTACCAGGAAGATATGAATGTGCATATTTGAATGCTGTTTTTTGCCACAATAAAAGATTTCATCCTTCAGGCCGTGTGTATTCATAACACATGCATGTCTCCGGTGTAAGTAGACTTTGATACACTACAGTGTTTCGACCTTTTTGTGTGTCTCCTCATTCACAGCTACCCCAACAAACTGGTGAATCTCCAAAGAGCAAGAGCGCTTGTTTATTAGAATCACAAACAAATTATTTGCTGATGCATGCAGATGTCTTCCAAACAGATAATAATTCATGAGGTGAATGCAAAACAACAAGAATAATGCATCTATTCATTCTTAAAATGTTCTGGCAGATTTGAACACGACTATCTGATCACTGTCACATATATATATATATATATATATATATAGATGCAAACATATGTATATATACACATATATAAACATATACATACATATAGATATACATATATATATATACATATACACACATACATATATATCTGAGACAATGCATTGGAGTATATAATTGAAATATATACACATATATGCATGCATATAGAAACATCCTATCAAATGCATTTCCCAATTGTTCTGAAATTTTATAGTTTTTTAAAGACCGTTTGAAATGTGTGGCATGAATATTTTTATAGATTTCTTTAGAAAATACATCGAGAAATCTTCCTTTTTCCATGCTTAATTTAACTTTGAGTACAATTTTTCCTGACAATAATATCCTTTTATTACAAAATGCATCAATTTCCAACCAGCAATTTATATGCGGCTATTTGCCTTATAAATATATTACATTATCAGACTAGCTTCAATACAATTTCCAGAAAATAAAAGCAAAAAAAAAAAACAAGAAATGAAAAATAAAAAAAATATAGCTATTGCATAATTTCTGTCAGTTATTGTACATGTACATTTGACTATTTCTATGTGTCTATTTTATTTTCTATTTGTTTATCTGTTTGTTTCTACTTTATTTTATTTATACTGTTTTTAGTCTTAGTTTTGTGAAATGTTGATGGAATACAATGAATGTTGATTCCGAGTCTTGAAAAATCAATATAAATATATATATATGTATATATATATATTTACTGAACGCTTTCATGTTAAAAAGGTGTAAGTAACCTACATCGAATCATTTTTGAGTATGAAATAAATATCAGAGATTTACTTAAATGATATAGAAAATTGATGTAAAATAATTGGTTTTCTTTCATAAAAGTTATGAAGATAAAAAGGAAAAAAAAAAGCAAAAGAATCAAACACAATATTATAAATAATTTGAAAATAACAAATCTTAAGTATTGCCCTAGAAACAACTACATGAGAATTGTTTTTGAATGAAATAAAAAATATTCTTCAATGATGTAAGAGAATGTCAGTGCATAAATTATCACTCTTACATGTCTTCGATTTCCTGTAATGATCTTTATTAAATCCTCTGTATATGATGCAAGAATGTCATTCCTTTCTTTGAAAGTTTAACCACTATAATAATAATAAAAAAAAAGACACTGTTTTGAAAGCAGTACAATATGACTTCAGTGCAATAAAACTTGAGTGTTTCTTATGTCTAACTATCCATCCATCCATCAAACTTTTCTTTGTTTCTGTAGAAGAATTCATGGTAAAAAAGTAAATTCTTTAACATTCACTTAAGCATTGTACACATGACATAATAGAAACAGTGTGGGTTTGTTTTATTTTCAAAGATTTTTTAATTTAAACATTTTTTTATCTTAAAACATGCTTTACTCCAAGAATCAAAATAATATGGGCTCTAGCTATTTGTAAGGGCATACATCTTTGAAATTTTCTATTAGATTATGAAAGAACTGGTTGTCTCAAAGTATCTTTTAGACTTTTAACAACTGGTATAGTAAAGTGATGGCAGCAATAAAGGAAACCTAACTAATTCACAAAAGATTTGAGAAGAATAAGATACCTCATTGTTACGATGATGATGATAGCCATCATCATCATCATCATCATCATCATCATTATGATCATGACCGTGGTTGCCAACATCACTATTTTTACCATTTTTCTCATGCTTTAATTTACTATGCTCTCCTTCTCTATTTCATCTTTTATCAATCCTAACTTTCTAAGATCTAATTGAATTCTCACATAGCAAGTTTTCTTTGAGATTTTTCTACAGTAAGCTCATGGCACTGACTATAAACGAAATTTCAATATGGCCAATTTACATAGAATTCATTAGTTCTTATTATATCAAACCAAAATCAAAGCTTATGTCAAATCAGATTGACTTTTGATGAGAAACTTTGAAGAACTAATCTATATAATAACAAGTAGTGCCAGCATATTCAATTCTGTTATTGGAAAATTAAGGTCCTTGAAAGTTTCCACCAGAGATACGTAATGATCTATAAACTGTTAAAACATTTTAATCAACACAACCAAAAAAAAAAGGGTGCAAAAAATGAAAAAGAAAAAATATCGAATTTTTATCTGTATAAATAATTCTTATGTTTATGGTTTTTTTTTTACATTTGAACATTGGAAAATAAAATATGCTAAAATTTGTGTTGGTGAAAATAAAATGAATTTGATAAAATGGTGGAGGTAATCAAAATGGAAGAATTACAAACCAAGTGCATTAAAATGGTATTTTGTTTTATTGTGTTAAGTTCCAAGTAAAACTTCTGTTAGGATCAAGCGAACCTGTCATCTCATTGTGTGCAACAGTTTAATATTGAAGTTCGGTGCATTGATTATATTATTTCTCTTCAAGTATTGGCTTTATCCTTTGTCATTTTTGTGTTCTTTTATTTCCATTGTGCGTAGTATTGCACATTGGTTTGTGTTTAGTTGGTTGCAGTAGAAGATCTGTTTTTCTATGAGAACAATTTACCAGTACTTCAATTTCACTGTCTCCATTTCTGGAATTCCCACTGGGAATTCTCACAGTATAGTCAATTATGAAGCAGAGAGAGGAGGAAGAGAGATTGAAGAGAGAAGGGGAGAGGGGGGGGGGAAGAGAGAGAAAGGTGAGAGGGGGAAGAGAGAGATTAGCAAAAGAAGGGGAGAGAGAGAGAAGGGAGATAGAGAAGGGAGAGAGAGGAGGAAGAGAGACGAAAGAGAAAGAAAATGAAAAGAGAGAGGAAAGAGACAGCTGAACAGAAGGACTCAGTAATTGAATAGTACGTTGTTAGTCAACCCCAGATGGAGGAAAAGCAAAGCAAATTTGACTCTGGAGAGAGTTGAACTCACAGCTCAAAGAACCAGAACAAATTCTGCAATGTGTTCTAACAGATGCTCCAAAGAAATCAATGCTAAGAGTAAAGGTACTGAACTGATATTAAGATATACAAAGTTTCTCTGTTTATGAATGATGATGATGATGATGATGATGATGATGATGATGATGATGATGATGATGATGATGATGATGATGATGATGATGATGATGATGATGATGATGATGATGATGATGATGATGATGATGATGATGATGATGATGATTGGAATGGAAGGATGAAAGGAAAATGAAACAGGGGAAACATTAAAACAATATCTTTACTTTTGGAAATTTTTACTCTTTGTGTTCATCAGTCGCTTGTCCTTAACGTACGGAACCCATCTAAACAAACTTTAATAGTCAATTGACTTGATCAGTCACCAAAGTTCAGTGTAAATATAATTTCTAAAGATGTAGCTCTCCTTTTAAATTAATCAAGGAAATAACTGATATACATACATACATACATACATACATATA
>NC_068990.1:12378985-12379967 GCF_001194135.2 Octopus bimaculoides
TATATATATGAGATAATAGTCATTTATAAACAAGAATTGATACTGCTGGTATCTAGAACAATGACCTTGATATTTTTAATGATACATTATTCTCTAGATAAGGTATTGATTTCTTATTCTTAAGTACAAGGCCAGATGTGAAGTGAATTTCCTTCAGTTTAGAAAAAAAAAAAGGAAGTTGGCTCACAAAGTCTACTTAATATTTAGCTACTTTCTATTTCTATGGTGCTCACAACCACAAAGATAAAACAAAAACAAACAAACAAAAAACTCATAGCTTTGTGAAGTTCCATAACAATTTTAATAGATTCTGCTAATGAGGCTAGATGAAAGATCTGACAGATGTTAGAAGAATAAAGGGTTAGTGAGTCTTGATAGAGCAATCATGATGCTCAAATATATACTCTTGGTTTGCTAATCAGCTGTTATCACTGATAAGTGTTTGCAAACTTATTTGTTTTACTGTTCATACCATATATTTGTATACACTATACTACTTTACATCTGATTAGTGCCATTTCTATATATTTATTTGCTAATATATCATAACTCATTTTTCATTATCATAAATCCAGCTCAGGTCTATATTAAACAATTCCTTTGTTCTTCCCAGATTGTATCAATTCTTATTCATCAGAAAGTAGTAATTCACAAGATTGCCAATCAGAAACTTTCCCTACTATAACTAATAATTTACTTGCTTACTTATGTACGTATGTATGTATGCACATTTATAACCATACATGGATTGTTATGCCTACACACACACACACACACACACACACACACATACACACACAGATGCAAACACATGAATGTATTTGTTTGTATTTATTTATGTGTGTGTGTGTGTAAATAAATTTGTGTAGGCGGATACATGCACACACACAAAACACAAATATACACACACACATATATATTCATATATATATATATATATATATAATTATTATAAACAGCAGTTTGCAATATTTATATATAT
>NC_068990.1:12380194-12381260 GCF_001194135.2 Octopus bimaculoides
TATACATATATATACACATGTATGTATGTATGTATGTATGTATGTATATGTAACTATATGTCTGTATATAATAATATGTATACATATGCATGTCTGTTAGAACTAATATGAATGACTATAAACTGATGAATTAACATTAGAATATAGAACTTTGCAGCATATATAAATCAATATTCCTTTCAGCCATTGGCGGGAGATACATGAAGACTTTGAACTCATCAGTGTACATTAATAGGGACTCACTTCACAACCTAAGATCACTGAGCTAAACCATTTTTCATACCATGGTTCTTTTGTGCACCATCATAAGCAACCAGTGATTAGAAGCAAGTGTAACAGATACAAATGAATATTGTGAATTCTGTTCAAAACATCTGGGAAAGCTGCTTTGCTGTCTTTTGCAGTTCCATAGCAAGACTTTTCTCAGCACTAAAAGATAAAAAAACTGCAAATGGCACATCATCATTTGGTCACTCCATTTCTAATAGAACTGAGTTATTTGAGAATAAAGTAATAATTTAGTGATCCTATCCCCATAAAAACAATAATATAGTTAGGGTTAGCACACCACATAGAGGAAATGTTATGCAGCTAATGAGAAATAATTAAGTGGTGAAGAAAAGTTAAAAAAGAATTTTGGTCAACGACTAATATGATTTTAATATTTTGGCAAATACTGAAGACATCACTAGCCATGTTTCACTTTGATTCATGTTCATCAGTCAAATATAGACTTTATCATAAATTCCCAGGTAGTATTGAAAGACTAAGTAATTATAGAAGCTTATTCATTTATTGTAGAGAGTAACATTTTTTAGGGAATAGCTTGTTTAGCAATGTCATTTCCATGTAGAACGGTAATTAAATTTGTGCAAACGTAATTAATTCAGGGAGAATATATTATTATAAATACCTTGTAGCATTATTTAGCTGAATAGCCTTAAGCTCTGAATTTGAATCTTGCCAAAGTCAATTATACCTTATATCCTCCTGAGAGTCAATAAAATAAGTATCTTTTGAGAACTAGTATTTATATATATATATATATATATATATATATATATAT
>NC_068990.1:12381706-12383085 GCF_001194135.2 Octopus bimaculoides
ATCTTATATATATATATATATATATTTATATATATAGTATAGATATATATACTTAGAATGAGATTGAACAAGGCTTTCCAATGATTTTACAATTTTTGTGTATTTTTATATAACTGAAAAGTAATATTAATATCAACATATTTATCTTTTATCTTTAAAACTGCTTTGTTTCAATGATGTGTTAGAAAAACCACTTTGATGAACAAAGATCTATCAATGAAACTCTAAATAATAATATATTAACATTTGTCACTGAATTAATAAGAAGAGTTATCCAAGGCAGTATTGTAGTAATGTAACTTTACTTAAGTTTCTTAAAACATGAGTATTTATTTGTTTTTAGATCTAAGGTTATATCTACACAAATAACTATGTGAAAAGGTGTTTCAAACATAACTTTTACAACTGAAATCTTTAAATAATTGAAAAGGACTTTTCGTGAACTATCAAGGAATCAAACTTTCATACTGCGTATTTTGTATAATGATTAATCACTCAGATTGATAGAGATTATGCACACACACACACGCATATATGCACAGTGTAAGAGAGGGAGAAAGGGATGGAAAGGTGGATGAGTAGATTTTTTCAAGAATGGCTATGCAGCTATGAAGTTTCTTCTAAACAGCATGGTTTCAGGTTCGGTCCTACTTAGGCAAGTGTCTTTTATTTTAGTCAGGAGCTGACCTAAAATTTTTGAGTGGATTTGGCAGATAGAAACTAAAAGAAGACTCTTGCATATAAATAGAAAAATAGATAGAGAAACATAAATAGATAGATAGATAGATAGATAGATAGATAGATAAATGCATAGGTAGATGGATACATAGATTGAGAGATAGATACATATGTAGATAGGTAGATAGATAGATAAATAGATGAGTATATAGATAGATAGATATTTAGGTAGATAGATACATTTCTTTTATTAGCCACACAGGGCTCAACGAAGATGGGACAAATACAATGTAGAGCTTTTCTTTTTGGGAGGGGAAAAAAAAAAAAAAAAAAAAAGTGGTGGTGTCGATCAAAAGGGATCGTAGGAAGGGAAAAGGGGGAGTTCGATCAAAAGGGATCGAAGAAAAAAAAAAAAAGGAAAGGCCGATCAATAGGGATCGTATTTAGGTAGATAGATAAATACATACATAAGTAGATAGGTAGATAGATAGATAGATAGATAAATAGGTGGGTAGATAGAGAGATATGTATGTAGATAGATATATAGATAGGTAGATAGATTGATGAATCAATAGATAGATCGATCAATCAATCAATAGATAGATAGATAGACAGACACATAGGTAGATAGACAAACATTGGTAGATAGGTATGTGTGTGTGTAGGTAGGTAGATAGGTATGTGTGTGTGTAGGTAGGTAG
>NC_068990.1:12383095-12384814 GCF_001194135.2 Octopus bimaculoides
AGGTATGTGTGTGTGTAGGTAGGTAGATAGGTATGTGTGTGTGTAGGTAGGTAGATAGGTATGTGTGGGTGTGCTTCTGTCTCCATGTCTTGTCATCATGTGATGCTTGTAAATAAGTGTCACTGCCATTCAAGAAATGTCCTTCATTTCCAATCCTCGGTGTAAACCTATCCAGAAGTACAAAATATCCCTCAATGAATTCCATCTCACCACGCAAGCATCAAAAAGTGGATGCAAAAACTAACGCTGTTCTAGATGTTGCTATACACATGTATAGGTGTGTTTGCTGGTCTTGTAGCATGTATGTGTGTGTGTACATGTGTGGGTGCATGCATACATTAAACTGGTTATTCTCTGACCTGCGTTACTTTCTGCTGTTTTGTTTGTTTAACTTATTATGTAGAGGAACACAAACTAAATATGTATGTCTACCTAGATTCTTCACACCAACTCAAACAGCTGTTTTATTTATAAATATTTTCTCGTATTTTTGTTTTCTGTCTTTTTCTTTGTTGTTGTTGTTGTTGCTGTTGTTGTTATCATTATTATTATTATTATCATTAGTATCATTATTATTATTATTATTATTATTATTATTATTATTATTATTATTATTATTATTATTATGATTATTATTGTTATTATTCAGTAGTGTTAATTTTATCATGGGCTTTCATTGCACTACTGAGCGCAGCTCTGTGTGCCTTGGGTATGTGCAGTGGTTTGGTGTGGTGCTCTTATTTTCACTGTACTGAAACTTTATTATTATTATTATTATCATCATCATCATCATCATCATCATCATAATCATTGGTGGTGGTGGTGGTGGTGGAAGCAGTGATGCTGGTGCAGACAGTGATGGTCGTATTAACAATGACGGCAGTGGTGGTGGTGGTGGTGCGGATGTGGTGGTGGCAGCAATAATCTAATTGTTGATGGTGGTGTTGATGATGATGCTGGTGGTAGGGGTGGTGACAATGATAGTACAGGTGGAGCTGATATGTTAGTTGTGGTTATGTTAATGATGTAGATGGTGATGTTGTTATTAATGCTGATGATAGTGATGGCAATGCTGTCCATAGCAGCGTTGTTGTTGCTGTTGGGGCTGAAGAGAAACATACCTTTTTTCTTTTGTGTTCTTTTATTATTATTATTATTATTATTATTATTATTATTATTATTATTATTATTATTTTCTTTTTTTTTTTACCTTCCTTCTGTCTTAATCTCATAGTTCCAGAATAGCTCATGCTTTCTTTTCATTGGCAGCTTACCAATTTGCAAATCTCTTGCGTCTCACCACTATACATAAAATAAATAAATAAATAATGTCATCAGACAAGCCTTTTGTATACACGCCTATCTCACCCTTACCTCCATTTGTTCTTACCAGTACCCCTAACTTCAAAGCTGATTTAGGAATCAATACAATTGTGTTTTACCCCAAGAAGTCATCAAATATAGATTTTCTTTTCTATTTATTCTAAAAATGTACACACCGTATCTATCATTTATCTTTCTACCAGCACACACACACATTGAGACACACCCATATATGTATATATACAAGTGTGTGTGTGTGTATGAGTACGTGTGTGTGTGTGTATAAATATATATATGCATATGCATATATATATCTATATATATATAGATATATACATATACATACACACATGCATACATATATATATATATATATATATATATATATATATATAT
>NC_068990.1:12385123-12393800 GCF_001194135.2 Octopus bimaculoides
TATATCTCTAATTATATTCATGCACATATACAAACTTTTCTTTCATTCAGTACTAATGGCATTGCATAGATCAAATTTACTTGTGTTTCCCAATCCCTCTTGGCCATAATATCGAGGTTTTTTTAATGTATTTATTCTTATTTTTATTTTATTTTCACATTTGCCAGTCATGTGACCCTTCTCTGGAACTGATAGCTGAGCAAACAAATCTTATGGCCCCTAATTAGAGAACCTAAGTTATGCTCTAGCATGTACCTTTATTTGTAGATTTCTCATCTTAGCAACAGAAGGTTGTTGATTAGCCAAGGAAGCAGCTTCAGTAAGTATTCATGAAGCATAGCTACTGTATTTAGACACTTCCCAAATCACTTATCGATAAGGCTATTCGTTTTGTCTTGTATTTATCTTTTTTCTTTTACTTTTTATTACATTTTGTGAGCAAGGATAGCTTTGTTGTTTCCAGGTTTTCAATGAACCAATTACTGCTTCACTAAATTTGTAATGATGTTAGTGACAAGGGAGTATTTATGTAACACAGGCAGAACAAATGCATCAAAGTATATCCGTTCAAAAGTGTTGGTTTATTGTTTTTCTCAGCAATGTCTATATGTTTTGCTCACATACCTAGGTACATATATTTATTCACAAGTGAATAGATAAATGTACCTAGGTATATGTACCTAGGTATATGTACCTAGGTATATGTACATACACCTATTCACAGCACAACACACATGCACACATACACACACATGCACATGTACACACACACACACATGCACACATACACACACATGCACATGTACACACACACACACACATGCACGCTCACTCTTACGCATAATATGGGCTTTTGCAAAAGTTACTGTCTGATAAATTTCATTCCCCTGATATTGGCAAACCTGAGACATTTGCCAAAGATGCTGTGCCATGGTAATTCAACCTGTAACTACTAAGAAACAAAGCTAACTCCTCTTATTTTATTTTCACATTTGCCAGTCATGCAACCCTTCTCTAGAACTGATAGCTGGGCAAACAAATCTTATGGCCCCTAATTAGAGAACCTAAGAAATGCTTCTGCCGACTTCTTAATTTAATGTCAGCATCATCATCAACATCTTGTCACACATATTTTACACTTCCCCTTCTTCTTCATATTTCTTACCAATGAACTAAAAAGTTTTTTGTTTTTTTTTTACATTAAGCATGTGACTGAATCGAATAGGTTTATGATCCAAGGCACTCCAGCCATGACGATTTCAAAGAACTAGATTATCCAATCTCTCCGTTGTTTTGTTTTTAAGAGAGTAGTTCATGATTTAAAAGAGATTTTATTGCTATTTCTTGCTGGTCAAGTAATCATGTAGAGATCATCTCACCGGTTCAGCCTAGCTAAAATTGGTAGAGAAAGCAACCTTTTGGTAATATTCCAAAGACATTTGTATTTATCATTGAACTGAGAAGAGGAAATCTTACCAGATGAGATTAAAGTGTTATTATTGATGTAGATTATCCAAGGTCATTACTGCTTGAACTAAACTTTTTATTTGTATTTATGTCACATACCTATTCAATTTTTATTCACAAAAACTGTTCTGAAATTCATGATGAAGATCTGAAATTCCTACTTACAAATCCAACAGAGAGTATCAGAGCAAATTTTATAGCTTTAATAGCTTTCAGTAACCTTTGATTCTCAGTTATAGATGTTCTGCATCTTCTGTGACTTGATTATTCCTGGTGAAGAGTATGGACATCCGGTGCAGGTATGGCTAGGTACAAGTTAGATCTAAACATGGTAATGTGACTAAGAAGTTTTCCCTCCACATACGTGGCTTCATGTTCAGTCCTTTGATTGCCTTAGTCAAGTATCTTCTGCTGTAGCTTTCAGCTGACCAGAACCTTATGAATTGATTTGCTAGATGGAAACTGAAAGAAGCTCATCATTTGTAACAGTGAAGTGCTAACAAAATGCAACATGTCAGGTATTGAAGCCATCCTCATCAAAATACAGCTTAGATGGTCAGGTCATCTCTCACATATGAATGATATCAGAATTCCAAAGCAATTTCTTTTTGGCCAATTCTCAAATGAAAGGTCACTTGGAAGGCTACTCTTGCTCTTCAAAGACAAACTAAAGGATAATCTGAAGTGATGCAACATTCCCATTTCTTCCTGGAAAAGCAAAGCATCAGAACACAGGACCTGGTGCCAGTTCTGCTTCTCCTCAGTTTAAATATTTAAGCAAAGTTGACTCCAACATCTGGACCAACTTTGTGCAAGCATGAAAGGTATGCTGGCAAATGGGTGCTCCTCTAAATGGAAACTTTACTTGTCAACGTGGTTTTACAGCACATAGCAAGGAAGGCCTTTCTGTCCACTCAAGAAAACACATTTTGACTGATCCATAAGCCCTTGAGCAAATTGAGTCCTCAACTTGTTCCATTTGCCAAAATGTTTGCAAAGCACCAGCCGGCCTCAAGAGACACATTCAGATTCCATAGAACATGAGCACCACTTTATTTTACAGAACCTTCGTTCGTTGTTCATAACAAGAGAATCCATCGTGTGTGTGTGTGTGTAATATATATATGCACACACACACACACACACACACTCACATGTTGTGCATGTGTGTGCATGTGTGGCCATGCGTGTGCGCGCGCGTGTGTGTGCTAGCATGAAGTAATTGTGAATGGGTGTTAACAGTATGCTTGCAGTGTCCTTCATTTCCAATCTTCTGTGAAAACAGACCTGACTTTGGTTATAGATAGGTGAGCATTGGCCCAAGTGAAGGGCATAGGGCCACAGAAAGTCTGCCTTGACAAATTCTATCTAAACTATACAAGTATGGAAAAGTAGATGTTACACCTATGAGGATGATGATGATGATGATGATGATGATGATGATGATGATGATGATGATGATGATGATGATGACATCAACAATGAAAACGACAATTGCAGTGATGGCAACTACCACTGCTATCACACAAGTCATCATCGTCATCGCTGCCACTGCAATCCACCTCCTCCTCATGATCATCATCATCCCTTACTCCATTCCTTGAAGTCTATAATTTGAAGTTTGTTAACTTCTTAATGGACGCCTCTGAAAATAGATGGTCAACCAATTAACTCTTTATTGCACTGAAGATCATTTTGAATTTAGTGTCATTTAATTAATTGTGTATCGAAGAAAATTTTTATTAAGTATTCAGAAAAATGTAATTACATTTATCATGAAGATGTGATTACAGATATTGAAGTATGAAATAAAAATTGTAACTGTTCTTTTAACGACATTTTAATGACAAAGTTGCAATTAACGCAATGAAAATTTTGACTCTAAATTATGAATGCTTAAGTAAAAGTTAACAGACATTGTGTGTTTTTGAGCAGTTAATATTTGTCTTCTTCACTGTGAAATAAATAATGTTATATAATAAACAATGATGTATTTCTTAATGAAAATCTAGACTTCTTCTAGATGGCTGCAGACATCTCATAAATAAGGAGCGATTGGGTAGATCAAGAAGCTTCTTAGTAATTTTGCTGGATTCAAGAAGTAGAGATAGTATATTATCACAAACTTATTTAATACTTTGATGGCTTTTTGTTTTCATGAAAACCATCCATGTTTACTACGAAACGTCGATTGTTAAATTTAATCTATGCATACTTTACTTTAGAAATATGGAAACTTCTTTTTCGATATCCAGAGTAGTGTTAAAATTGGTTGAGTTAAGAGAATATTGGGCTTCCAGCTTAGAATTTAAAGATTTGTGTTTGTCACCTTCTCTTGACTGTGATGATGAATAGGTTTATGCTTCTGTTTTATTATTCATAGTTTTATCTACTTTGAGTTCAAATGTTAAAAATTACTTATTTCATGTCGCTTGAAGTGTCTAAATTCTTGACATAAACAACATACAATTCTCACCAGTCAAAAACAAAGCTTCTATGTTAGTTGGAGAAATTTGAAGGATTACTTTGCACCAATGGAAGAATGTCTGTCATATTTACAACAGGTGTGGGTTCAATCCCCTTCAACTTTTTTCTATTCAAAGGGTGTTTTAGCATAATATTTATGTATTATAAGGCGGTGGGCTGGCAGAAATGTTAGCACGCTGAGCGAAATGCTTAGTGGTATTTCATCTGTCTTTATCTTCTGAGTTCAAATTCCACCAAGGTCGACTTTATCTTTCATCCTTTCAGGGTCGATAAATTAAGTACCAGTTGTGCACTGGAGTCAATCTAATTGACTGCTCCCCTCCCCCTAAATTTCGGGCCTTGTACCTAGAGTAGGAAAGAATATTTATGTATTATTTATAACCTTATCTACTTTGAGTTTCACCATCAAAAACAACTTATCTCATACAGTTCTATATTTGAGAGATCAGGAATTATGTACATTATTTACATTATTTACATTTGACAGATATTTGTCCTCATCTTGTTTGATGTTAACACAACGTTTCGGTCGATGTACTCTCCAGCCTTCCGAGTTCGATTTCAGGCAGTGACCTGAATAATAATAATAATAATAATAATAATAATAATAATAACAACAACATTGGAAAAATACCTTAGGAATGAAAACCCAGGCTTGAAATTCCCCCAGGACACCCAATGATGTGGGGGATTGGGGTGAGTTGGGTAAAGGTGGTATCAAAAGTTACCTTAAAAAGTTAGAACTGAAAGAAGAGTGCATTACATAGTCAATAAAGATGAATATTATTATTAGTATAGTTTACCAGCTCAGTAAGGGGTATCTTTGACGGCAAAATCCATATTTGTAGACAATTATTTAATTTCCGATGGGCCTTTCATCAGCCCCAGTAAGATGGTGCCATTGTATTTGGGGCTGACAAAAGATCCATAGAAAATGTAGGCATCAAATAATTGTATATAAATCTGGATTTCAAGACATAAGGTACCCCTGACTGAGCTGGTAGACTACAATAATAATAACAATAATCCTCACCACTAATGGTGCAATCATGAAATTTTAGGGGGAGGGCCTAGTTGATTAAATTAACCCCAGTGTTTTACTGGTACTTAAATTATTGACCCCAAAAGACTGAAAAGGAGAATCTGAACTCAGAAAGTAGCGACAGGCAAAATATGGCTAAGCTTTTCACCCGCATGCTAATGATTCTACCAGCTAGCTGCCTTATTAATAATAATAATAATAATAATAATAATAATAATAATAATAATAATAACAACAACAACAACAACAAGAGCACTCAGAGAGTGCAAACCTCCGTCAAGGCAACATCAACATCTTCTCAACAATCAGCTGGAGATGATTTTTAAAATGAGAATATCTGAAATAAACTTGGCTGCTCTTATGAATGAGAATACTAAAAATGAACTTGACCACTCTCAAAAAGGAAGTAAAAAAACAGGAAAAATAATCCAGTACCGGATCGATCCCGAAATCTAATAAGTTGAGAATTTAGAGCTAAAATCGAACTCAACAGGGTTTGAACTCAGGATGTATAGGTGGAGTGTATATGAAACTAAATACAGCAATGCATTTTTTATGATGCTCTACTGCTCCTGCTAATTGACTGTCTTAAAACAATAAGTAATAAAGCTGTGTTGGAGCAATCATCTGTTAAACTTGTGTTGCTACAACATATGCCAATCATCATAAATTCAGTTATATATTACATATTTCTTCACTTATGACAAGGATTACTGTCATTATACTTGTTGCTTATGTACATCTTTCTCTTTATTTTTCCTTATATTTTATATGCAGTGCTTTCAATTAAATCTTACCATTATCATAATTATTCTACTGTGATGAGATCTTTACAATAATGAAACAAACAAATAAAATATATACGACTCACAAAATGTATTGTGTGCTTCAGCTTCTTTTATTTTGGTTCCACTAATTTCAATAGCTGATCATTATATTTGTCTTCTGGTTGTAGTGAGCTTTGTTTTTTTGCCTCTTCATCTTCTTTCTTAGAAATAGGATACTATCCTATAATATTTTGGCAATAAATTTTCCCTGCAGTGAAGTAACTAACTCAATTAAGAGGAAGCTTATTGCAGAAAGAGAATTTCAATGCTCTACAACAACACAGTGCTGAATTGCCAGTGTATGATCGATGATATTAGCTATATTACTGGTATTCCAATGCAAGCACCTCCACCCAATAAAGTAGTTCACAAGATGAAGAAATACAAACTAACTTACACAAACATGCACACAGATGTATACACATATGTGCGTGTGTGTGTGTGTGTGTGTGTGTGTGTGTGTGTGTGATCATTTTCATCATTATTTAACAGCCATGTTCCATACTGGCATAGGTCAAACAGTTTGACAGGACCTGGTGTGTCCAAGGACTGCATCGAAATCCAGTGTCTACCATGGCATGATTGTCATGGGTGGTTGCCTTTCCAAACACTAACCACCTTAGAGTGCATGCTATATACATATATATATATATATTTATATATGATGGCCGTCTACTCGTGACCGAGGAAGACCATTGCCGACCTTCAGGAACATTGTGCGCTATAAGACTAACTTATATTTTGCATTTGCGGCTCCATTGGTGGCTAATGAGCTCTGCTCTTGACAAACATACATGACTGCAAACATTGCAGACCAAGCTTTCCCCATTCACTATACGAGCCATGCGCTTTCGCACAGCTCGCTTAAGTTCTTCATGCTGGATACATGCTCTCTCAAAAGTGTCGATCCCCTCCTTAACCTGCTTCCTCCATCTGTGGTGATGACTGGCATTGTTCTCCCAGTCAGTGTTCTGCATATCACAGGCCTTTAATGAGGACTTAGCCAGACCATACCGGCTAACTTTGGATATTCTTGTTACTTATTTTGACTTTAATCGCCTATATATATATATGAGTGGCCCGGAACAACATAAAATGGAACATTTTGCTCAAGAAAATAACACACCACTCTGTCCAGGAATTGAAACTATGGTCCTGTGATTGTGAGTGCAATACCCTAATCACTAGGTCATGCACTTTTATAATTTGCTGCAATACAAGATTAAGTTTAGTCTTCACTGATGCACCACACTACACCACATATGAATCAATGAATTCTAAAACTCATCATTACCTAGAGCTCAAAGAAATGTTTCTTGGAATTTTTTTATTTCATTGATCATGTGGGGTTTGGTGGGGTAGGTTCGCGGTTGTTAAGATAAATTTCTCAAAATGTTTCATTGGATAATATACCTTCAGATGACCTTTTTCTTTCTAAGTGATCCAAAATTGGAAAAAAAAAAAAAGCCATATTATTAGCAAATGCCAGGCCATAAAAGCAGCAGAAATACTTTTCACACGATGAAAAGAAAAAGGATAAACCTAAAATTCAAATAGCAATTTGCACAAGACAGTGAAGAAAAAAAAATGAAATGACCTTTTCTATTATCTATCCAATATTCTTTGCTTTGCTGGTTGGTCAAACCAGCTTCTTGTTTTATTATTTTTTTACTTCTTTTATTTTTGTTTTTTCTCTCCTCATTCCTGTTTGTCTAATATACATTGCTGTCTGTAAGTTTTGGTGAAGCAGAAATGTAGAAAAAAGTTATTTCACTGAATGCTTGGAAAATCAAACATGTTAGGAACTTGTACTTGGTTGCAGTTGCTAGACTTTCTAGAAGTAACAATCAAATTTTCCTCAAATTAAACCCTATTCTCAAAGACAAAAACAAAGGAGAGACAGATTGGATAATGTAGTCTGGAATAAACTATGCCAAGAAATAAAAGAGTAAATGATTTGCAAGGAATGATGATGAAATGGGACAGTCAAAGAAGCATCAGTTAGTTCAGGCAGCACCAACATCAGCTAAACAGCAAAATACAATAATTCTCTATTGCTGTTTCTGCAATCATTTTGCCATATTGATCAAGACAAGATTGTTTTGTGAGACCAGTGTTGTTATTATTGATATTCAGACCTAGGTCCAGATCAAACAGACTGATGTTCAAAAGACTTCTAGCTATGACCATTCTACCTTTTTTTTTCTAAGAAAATAGAGTGCTGTTACAGGAAGATTTTACTAGTTATTGTTTAGCACTTGGCCAGGTTTGACTAGGCAGATCTGTGATCAAAAGCATTCCAGCCAAACAAGTTTTCTGCTCTGCAGCTGCTGACACATCGTGTTGCATTGAGAGGGGAGCAAACTCATCTGGTGACATAATGTGCCTACAGCATGCTAAAGGTTAAGAACATTTTGAACAATATAGATCATGACACACTATGTTTGAATAGAAGATGAGATAGTTGTGGCTGGAAATGTCTTTGAGCATAAGTGTACTTGATCTGGGTAGATTTAGGATTAAGCAACAAGTAAAACCATTAACTCAAATATATTACAGTAATTCAGCAGTTTATGTTGAATCACCACAATAAAGAAGCAAACTGATTTAATGGAATCAAAGTTAATTACATTTCTTTTTCATTCACAGCAATTCTAGATATTTGTATGAATCAAATATGTCATTCTTGAAGTTATAAAATTTTTATACTTATCAAACTGATGTTTAAAAAAGATTTTTCTGCACAGTATTCAGCGGAACTGGTGTCTGGTACACACACATCAGATACTCATACATACATACATACACACACACACACACACACACACACACATATATATATATATATATATAT
>NC_068990.1:12394112-12396658 GCF_001194135.2 Octopus bimaculoides
TAATATTCATCATTTCTAGTGTTCTTTGCATGTGCATCCTTTCATGTATATAGATTACATAAATTTTAGCTTTACTTTAGTCGAATCTATTACATAATTATATAGCAAAATATGTATTGGCAAATAATATATAATTATAAATATATATATTTTATGATGCACAACACTGCATGAATCAAACGTAGTCAAACTGAATTTAAATATCAGAAAGCTTTACTTGTGACAATGTATGATATTAGAATGTAAAAATGTTAGTTCTATATTTTCTGTTCAATCTGCAGAAACAAAAGCATGGACTCTTCTGACAAACTTTTCCACAATTTGTTGATTGCTGCATGTCAGCAGATAGTTCTTCAGTATGTGTGCGTAGTGTGTGTCTTTATGTGTGTATGAATGTGTGTGCGTATGCGTGTGTATGTTTGTGTGTGTGTGAGTATGTTTGTGTGCGTGTGTGTGTGTGTGCGCAATTGTGTGTGTGTGTGCATTTGTGTGTGTGTGTTCTTGTGTGTGCGTGTGTGTGTGTGTTTGTGTCTGTCTTTGTTCTTCATCACTGCTTGATTACCATTGTTGGTGTGTTTACATCCCTGTTCAGCAAAAAGAGACCTATAGAACAAGCGTGATTATTGCCAGCATCACCCTAATCAGCACATGCGCTGGTGGCATGTGAAAAACAACATTCAAAAGTGTTCGTTGCCAGTGCTGCTGGACTGGCTCTCCAAAAAACACCTTTTGAGCGTGGTCGTTGCCAGAACCGCCTATCTGGCCCTTGAACCGGTGGCACATAAAAGCACCCACTACACTCTCAGAGTGGTTGGCGTTAGGAAGGGTATCCAGTTGTAGAAAATTGGCCAGATCAGATTGGAGCCTGGTGCAGCCACTGGCTTTCCAGACCTCAGTCAAACCATCCAACCCATGCCAGCACGGAAAGCAGACTTTAAATGACGATGATGATGATAATGATGATATATATTTGTACACACATGCACATATTTGTGTGTGTGTGTGTGTGTGTTTTTATTGCTTGTATGTATGAGGCAAAATGTTACCTGGATTCTCTACATATTGTTTAACAAGCTGAAACTCATTTCACTAAGTTTCTAAGCAAGATGCTTTTCACTCTACATTACTTCAGTTCATCAAGTTGTCAGATCAGTCTGGTTCACTAGTCACATGTCTGCTTTCTGATTTTACTTTACATATTTAATCTGTATTATTATTTTTGTAGTTGAAGCTGTTGTAGATAAGCTATATTAGCGAAGGTGTTTCAGCTGTGAACACTCTGTCAATTCTTCCAGTATGTGTGAATAGGTTTAGATTATAGAATATACTTTAGTTTTTATAATATGCTGGGGTGTGATACGAGGCAGAATTATGTGCTATTTCTGGCAGTACTGAGTGATCATGTGGTGGTCCCTCTACACAGTGGCCAATATACAATGACCAGTTCACTTATATTAGAATTATTAAACGTTTGCCAGCCATTACATGCTTTTTATTTCCTTCTCCTTCAAAGAACTCTCACTACATTACATACACACAAACATGTATATCATCATCATCATTGTTTAGTGTCCATCTTCCATGCTCCCATGGGTAGGATGGTTGACAGGAGCCAGCCAGGTAGAAGAAGTATCCTAGGCTACTGTGTCTGCTTTGGCAGGGTTTTTATGGCTGGATGCCCTTCCTAATATCAACCATTCTGCAGAGAGGACTCAGTGCTTTTTACATGGCACTAGTATAGACGAGGTTAATTTTGGCATGATTTTTACAGCTGGACATATATATACATTATTTACATTTGACGGATATTTGTCCTCATCTTAACGTTTCGGCTGATATAACCTCCAGCCTTCATCAGGTGTCTTGTGGAAATTTATAATAATAATAATAACATCAAAAAATACCCTAGGAAATTTCCCCAACACACCTGATGAAGGCTGGAGGGTACATCAGCTGAAACATTGTGTTAACAACAAACAAGATGAGGACAAATATGCGTCAAATGTAAATAATGTAAATAACGTACATAATTCCTCATCTCATAAATATAGAACTGTATATAGATACACACACACACACACACACACACACACACACACACATATATATATATATATATATATATATATATATTTATGTAAAATTAAATACACAGCTGAAAGAGCTACTAATAGTTCCATGCTATTATGATATTTGAACCAGCATATCTATAAACAACACCATGTATCTTAAAGCATCTAACTGTACAAACCATACCAAAGTTAACATTAGTTCTCAATGCTATCCTTCAGCTCACCAGATCTTGTCATACCATCCAATCCATGCTGGCTTAGAAAAATGGATGTTAAATGGGGAATTTTACACACACACACACACACTTATACATACACCCACATATGTTTGTCATGGCCTGGAGCTATAGTAGAAGACACTTGCCCAATGTGCCACGCAATGGGACTGAACCCAGAACCATATGGTTGGTAAACAAGCTACTTACCACACAGCCACTCCTGTGCTTATATATATATATATATATATATATATAT
>NC_068990.1:12400409-12407317 GCF_001194135.2 Octopus bimaculoides
AAAGGGATTAAGTCGATTACATCGACACCAGTGGGTAACTGGTACTTAAGTTATCGACCCCAAAGGGATGAAAGGTCATCCTTTTGGGCTCGATAAATTAAGTACCAGTTACCAAGACAATGTCGACCTTGGTAGAATGTGAACTCAGAATGGAGCAGCAGACGAAATACCGCTAAGCATTTGGCCAGGTATGCTAATGATTCTGCCAGCTGAATGCCATATACATACTTATATAGCAAATCCAGAAGTGCTACCCCCATGAAAATGCTTCCTTCACCCACCCCTCTCACAACCACCAGCTTACTACTGAAACATAGATACTGTTGGACTCTATGTAGACGTAATGAGAACTCTTTAGGTTTGAGACACAATACAACCTCACTAAACGTTAGAGGTTACTCAGTACATTCTGTAACATGAGTATCAAATGAGTGAGGACACGATGTAGGGTTGAGAGAACCCTTTTGACTAGCTGGGGAGTCGAAAGCCTCTCTAGTTTTGGTCCCATAAGGAAATGCATCAAATAGATACACTCTGTAAAATAATTGATATTAGGAAGGGCATCCAGCCATGGCAACCCTGTCAAAAAAGGAATCAGTGAAACATTACTTATAACTCATCTAAGAAAGCAGTAACTCTGAATCAATGAAACTGATTCGAACTGTAAGAATTCATGCGACCCCGACCCATGCCAGCACGGAAAGGGTCTTAAAGATATAAAGATGACAATTAAACTTATCAAAGACTACATTATTCAATCTGTCCTTTTCAAGATGGAAGGCTAAAATTTGAAAGTTATTTAGTTATTATTTCTACCAGGTCAGGCAATCTTACAGAAGGCTTCCTTGTTGTGTCGCTAAAATACTCTTAGTTGTAAGCAATGAAGATTTCAACAATGTATTGATGAATCAGTTTAATTTGTACTATTTGAAATGAAATAATGAGTGCTTTGTTTGAACCAAGACAATTGATCCATCTACCAATAGTAACACATTTCTAATCATTCTCTTGATTCTCTTCAATCCAATGTTCTCTATTATTATTAAATTGTTGCAATTCTTAAAGGCTAATAGTGTGGATATGAAGTATGAAGAATTGGATATTTATTTAAATATCTGTGCATATAGATTAAGTTCATTCCAGAATAATTAGCTGTTTAACGCCGAACATATTATATGAATGAATGAATGAATTTATGCATGCATGCATGTGTGTGTGTGTGTGTGTGTGTGCGTGTGTGTGTGTGCGTGTGTGTGTGCATGTGTGTGCACAGTCATATATAGTAATTATCTGCTGACAATTGTGCATGCATGCATGTTTGAATGTAGGGATATGTGTATGTGTGCATACGTATTAGTTTCCAGTCTTGCCACAACAAGGCCACCAATTTCGGGGAAGGAATTAAGTCAATTGCGTCAACACCAGTATTCGACTGGTACTTATTTTATCAACCCCAAAAGGCTGAAAGCAAAGTCAACGTCAGTGAAAATTGAACACAGAACATAAAAAAAATTTTTTTTTTAAATCAGACAAAATGCAGCAAAGCAATTTGCCTGGTGTGCCAACAATTCTTTTAGCTCACCTCTTTCAATATACACATACATATTAACATCAATTAAGTAAATTCCATTATCAGGTTTTATTTTTTGTAAGACCTTCCAATTCAATTTGGATGAGAAAGAATTAGGATTTATTATTTCTTCATTCATTTCCTAGAACTTCAGTGTCACATTAACACTTCATTGAAATTTAAAATCCAGCTTTTTTCATAAATTCCAATGGAGATTGAAGCACTATTTAACTATTCTATTCTATATAATACATTTTTTGATCTAGCATTTTGCAAGCACTAATTATATATATCATATTATCTCTTTTTCCTACTCAGTCAACATTCAGTTCTTAATTGAATCACTAGGTTGGTTTAGAATATTGACAATTTTCACATCTAATGTCTTCTTCATATTCTTCGTAAAAGAGAAGAAAAACTGTTTTAACACTAGAGGGTGTATCTGAACTTAATAAATAGTTTGGCAGAAATTTACAGGAAAAGTCTAGATTCGGTAAATCTAATTTGGGTAATAGACTTAATCCATTATATGATTGCAAGTATTTATTCTAAGAAAGTCTGGAGTGGTACAGAAGTGGCTTGCTTACCAATCACTTTGGTTCTGGGTTCAGTCCCACAGCATGGCACCTTGGGAAAGTGTCTTCTACTATAGCCTCAGGCCGACCAAAGCCTTGTGAGTGGATTTGGTAGACGGAAACTGAAAGGAGCCCATTGTATGTGTGTGTGTGTGTGTGTGTGTGTGTGTGTATGCATCCATAGTTTACACTTGGTGCAGCAAATGGAATTACATCCCACTTCTTTCCTACATATTGAGCTGGGCCATGTACCAACCAGAATGAGTCTAATCTCCTTTCTTACTAACAACAATTTTAGTCTTAGCTAAGTTAACTTTAAGGCCATTTGATTCCAAGTTTTGCTTCCAAGCCTGGAAGTTTAGATTCTGCAATAAGATCATCAGCATATAGTAGTTCCCATGGGCATCCAGTTTTGCATCTATCTGTTATAGCCTGGAAAACTATGATGAATAAGAGTGGACTAAGCACTGATCCTTAGGTTCAATCCTGCTGTGTGACATCTTGAGCAAATGTCTTCTTCTATAGCGTCGATTTCATTTGACAATTGTAAAGGAGTGTTAACAGCATGCAAGCATTGTCCTTCATTTCTGTAAAAACATGTCTGGATACAGAGTAATATCATCTTATTTGGCAATGAGTAAGGGGTGGGGGCAAGTAGGGCATCTGGATATAGAATACAGCACCTCGGAAAATTTTGTTCCACCCTTGCAAGCATGTAAAAATGGACATAAAAAAATACAAACAATGATAACTTCATTTAGTGACTTAAAATGTGGCAATTAAAATATTGTTGCTTCTCTGACTACCTCTCTCTCTTTCTCTCTCTCACTTTCTCTCTCTCTCTCTCTCTCTCTCTCTCTCACTCTCTCACTCTCTCACTCTCTCGCTCTCTCTCAGAACATTATCTTATAGTATTTAAAAGAATTGTCAAATTCTTACTGATGGAATATTGCCCAAAATATTCAAAGAAATAGGTACTGTCTATGTAAATTAACAATAATTTGTAGTATAGGCACAAGGCCAATTTATGCCAATTAATAAAAGCAAATAGCTTCCCATTCCATTGAGTTTAAGTCTTGGCAAAATTATTGCAAGCATATTTTACGCAACCCCAGATAACTACATTTTCAATTCTTAAGAAAGACTAAATAGAAATGTGACTAGTGTTGCAAGTTGTTATCAAATGACATTTATGAATATTAGCAAACACATACTGATTCCTTCATAAATAGCATTGAATTTTAGAGAGCAGAAAATGATTATAGCTGATCTAAATCAGAGATATCTGGATATTCATCAATAGCTGAAAAGTATAGAGTTTTCTGTGATCTTTTCAAGAAAGGAAGTTTCCTTGGCTAAGTCTTAATCAAATGCATATACAAACTAAGAAAGATTAAGATAAATTTCATAAGAATTGCATTGAAGTGTTCTATAATTTTCCTTTACACAAGTCACTTTTCTAAGAACGAGATTTTATAGCGTCTATTGATCCTGTGCAGAATAAACCAAGTATGATTTCCACTGACTAGTTATGCCTTGGAAATATATTTAAATTCTTCTATTGCCATCACAAATATTGACCAATATAAAATATTCTATTGATAGAGGTTGATAAAATATTGCCTTTTCAGCATTCCTTGCAAAAGTAGACAAATAAATATTAAAAAAAAATCATTGGAAATTCTTCATCTTTGATTTTTGTGGGGGAATTTTTATTTTAAAAAAATCAGTTTGTAAGGAAACCAGTTTTTTTTATTCATTTATTATTTAATTATATTATTCTTATTGTCATCTACATTTTATCAACATCACTGTAATCATTGCACTTGTTATCATCATCACAGCTTTCATCATCATCAATAACATCATCATCATCATCATGTTTACAATATCTACCAAATTCATTATCAAGTTGTTAAGAAGAAAAAAGATAGCAAAATAATTACTCTAAAGTGGAGGAGGAGAAAGTATTAAGTTTTTGTCGCAGTCATTTTGAGAATATATATATCTATGACTGTTTGTGCATACATGTGTGTCTGTGTATGTGTTTATGCATGTATTTTGTGTCTGTATGTGTGTATTTTGTGTCTGAATGTATGTATTTTGTGTCTGTATGTGCATGAGAATGTCTATTAAGAATATCTATTTATTATGGCTAATAAAACAATATTTGAACCTCTTTCATTGGAGGAAAGATAATGTGGTAAATTTTCAAACTCTTTTAAAAGCAATGATGCTCATTGATCCATGTTGGAAATAGCTTTTATTGTTATTCGGCCAAAGGTCAGCCATGAGTGAGCAGATCTCTAATCAAAGATTCCACTCAAGGCCATTCTGTCCAGACATAGTGTATCTAAGATCCAAAGAAATGTGTATATTTTAAAAACTTATTGATGTGATGTAAAAGAGATTAAGCTGCTATTTCTAGCTGATTGAATAACTGCCAAGTGGTTCTCAGATCAGTTCAGGATATATGTAGCTCTTGTTTTATTTTCAACAATTTTCAAACTACTGATTACTTTATCTTTCATTATTATTATTATTATTATTATTATTATTATTATTATTATTATTATTATTATTATCATTATTATTACTGGCAGAATTGTTAGCATGCTGCATGAAATGCTTAGCGGTATTTCACCAATTTTTATGTACTGAGTTCAAATTCCACCAAGGTTGACTTTGCCTTTCATCCTTTCGGGGTCAATAAAATAAGTACCAGCTGAACACTGGGGTCGATGTGAACAACTCATCTGCCCCCATCAAATTGCTGCCCTTGTGACAGAATTTCAAACTGTTGTTGTTGTTGTTGTTACTGTTGATGCTGTTGTTGTTGCTGTTGTTAGCAGCAGCAAGGGAATTTTACATTTTGAACTTTAATAGCACCATCTGAATGAAGAAGGATACCATTCCTCACTTCTTTTTCTGGTTCCCAGTCCACCCTGTAAGATTTCCATTCATATTTGCAGCCCCTAAAAGTTTCACCCGTGTCTTAATTCTCCATCTTCCCCTGCATACAAAATTTTACTTCATTGTATGAAAATTCACTGGAAGCAGAAAGCAATTGATAAATGAACAAAAGACTGAAACATAAACGAAGTGATATAAGCAATTCATGTCCTGTCAGCTGGACTGGATTATGGTTCTGCACAAAATACAACCATCCTTCTCCTCTGCAACCACTTAGCTTTAAAGAAGCACTGCAATGTAGCACAGCCTGTTTCCTTAAGTGGAAGAAACATTATAAAATAATGAATGTTGCCTTGGCTTATGGAACTGAGTGCAGTTATTCATTAATTCTAGATTATCTTTAACTGAGCAGGCCTGGTATCTGACATTCTTAAAAGCTTCCTTATTTTCATGTGTTTTATTTTACACTAAGTAAAAGTGCATGGATTAGTGGTTAGGGTTAGGTCTTGCACTCACAACCACAAGATCGTGGTTTCGATTCCCATACTAGGCAATATATTGTATTATTGAGCAAAACACTTCTCATCTCACATTGCTCTGCAGCCACTTCAGCACCTGACGTATGTGCCACACCATACACCTGTACAGGCATTCTTGATTTGATGGAGGGAGAGAGCTAATCTACATCACAAACATCATCATCATCGTCATCATTTAATGTCCATTTATCAAGCTGGAATGAGTTGGACAGCTTGACAGGAGCTGGTAAAGCTAGGTGTCACACCAGGTTCCATAGTCTGTGTTGGCATGGGTTCTACAGCTGGATGCTCTTCCAAACGCTAACCACTTCTCAAAGTGTACTGGGTGCTTTTTTATGTGGCACCAGCACCAGTCCTTTTCATGTGGAATTGTAACCAGTGCTTTTTCACCACTGCCTTTTATGTGGCACCATCACCAGTACTTTTTACATGGTGCCTTCACCAGTGCTTTTTACTGATCTCTTGTGCAAGATGTTTAGTGAGAAATTTCAGAACCCTTATCTGTCATCTATAACATTCAAGTCCACCAGAGTCCACCACAGTAAGTTACTTCTTTCAAATCTAGCTTTCTACTCTTGTAGGTCAGACATCAAACTCTTTGTGCACTTTATTTGTCAGATTATCACACACAGTTCTCAACATTGAAAATAACTTTCAGCAATCATTACTACACCTCCAATTTCCAGCAAATTACTGCTCTCATTTTATGTATAAAATAAAGACAATATTTTGTGATTTCTTAGTAAATTTTCATTTACCGTTGTATTTGTAATTGGTATTTCCATGTGAATGAACAGCTAGAAACTTTAATTTGTGTGCTGCCAACACATTTTTAACAACAAAGTCCACCTATACGTTGCTATAATATAGAATAATTTACTGCTGTCCTTGTGTGCCAATGAAACAAAATCCAAGACACTTTTGTTGCCAGGTGATAAAATAAGTCGCTTTTTGTTTGAACATAATAAGCTGTTATTCAGCAACTACTGTGAAGCTGTAATAGATTTAATACGCTAAAATCATCAGTGTCTTATAGCCATGAGACACTTGACTGCATTCGTTGGCATAATACTATATCAACTTTATTCATAAATCTATATCATATAGGTAAACAAGGCTTTCATTTGTAATCAAATAATTGTGCATTTAAATTCATATATGCGTAAGTACACATACATAGCACACAACTGTGTATTGATGCAGGTATATTCAGGCAAACAGAAACGTCCACATTATGTATGTACATGTGTGTATTAAGATATATATATATGTAAATACATGTATAAATATATATATATATATATATATATA
>NC_068990.1:12408248-12412801 GCF_001194135.2 Octopus bimaculoides
TATATATATATATATATATATATATATATATATATGGAGGTGGGGGCAAAATAGGTATACAAAACAGTATAAAATAATCCAGAGAAAAAAGAGCTCAATATAATAAAATAGAATAATATCATTAAATCTATTCTAACCCACAACTTAACAAATTGAGACAGTGTTTCATATTTTCCAAACAATAAAAATATAATTCAAACTGTATTACAATTTTGTATAAATTAAAACTTATGACTAAGTATATTAATGGTAGAAAGCCTTTTGCATTAGTTGGATGAATGAGTAAAGAAAATGACATTAATTATTTTGGTATATCATTAGATGTCCAAGACTCTATGGAAATTTATAAGCTTATTAATTTTCATATTTTACATTTATTACATAATAAATTGAATAATTAACAGTTTGGTTTATATCACGATAATGGCTTATTATCATTCAAAATATGAATGTCCCAGATATAGATGGATTCAAAAAGAATTTCTTTGAGTCATTTGAAGATTACGCCTAAGAACTATATTTATGTAAATTAATACTTATATTGATAACATTATTAATGTTTATTATTAATAGTAACAGTAAATCATCTTAAACAGCTCTCGACAGCCAATTACTTTTTTATGCGCAATTTTTTAAATGTACTAATTGTTCATTAAATAACTTGTCTTTCAAAATCGATGATTTATTATGTTGAAGTATTTCTTGCAACTAATTCAGTTTCTAATGATTATGTCAGGTAGACAGAAAATCCAATCAATTTAAAATTTGGTCAGCACCAACTTAATCTCTGGGATCCTGAAACTTCAGTATACAACTGTGTTGAAGTTTATCAAGTCTTTAGCAACTAACAATAGTAGAAATGATAAAATTATCTGCAAGATATCAGAATATGCTCAGTTTTATTATGAAGGTAATGATGGCAGTAATCTAAATAAGTGCTGCTCAAAGTATCAGATGTGGTGCACCAGCAGTTTCTTTTCAATTTGCCTGGGACCGGTAATATTTCTTAGTAATATTAATTTATACTGGAAACAATATATATAATGGATATAATAAAAGTTGACAATATTTTTTTATCTTATATTTATTTTGTAAACAAATAATACAATATTTATTTCTTTATTGCCCATAGGGGGCTAAACATAGAGGGGACAAACAAGAACAGACAAAGGGATTAAGTCGATTACATCAACCCTAGTGCGTAACTGGTACTTATCTAATTGACCCCAAAAAAGATGAAAGGAAAAGTCAACCTCACTGGAATTTGAACACAGAACGTAACTGCAGATGAAATACCACGAGGCATTTGCCAGCATGCTAATGATTCTGCCAGCTTGCCAACCTCAAAAAAATACAATATTACATAAGCATTTTATAAGCATTTTATAAGCATTTTATAAGCATTTTATAAGCATTTTATAAGCATTTTATAAGCATTTTATAAGCATTTTATAAGCATTTTATAAGCATTTTATAAGCATTTTATAAGCATTTTATAAGCATTTTATAAGCATTTTATAAGCATTTTATAAGCATTTTATAATGTTTTTTTCTTTTCTGGAAACTTGCCGTGTACCATCAGCAGATGGCTCACAGACCGGCACCGGTCTGCAGACCACCACTTTGAATAGCACTGATCTAGATAACCCAGGGGAAAAAAAGGGAAATTATTGCTTCTTAGATATTCTATCTTAAACACCTGTTCAGAGGAAACACATTTTGTGGCCACAAATTGAAATATTTGTAGAACCATTTTACAAAGTCTAATGGTCGAATACCAGACAGCCTTATACAATATTGTTACACATTGCAAACAAACTAAAATTTTCTTTTGAAAGTGCATCTTACACTTGCTGTTTCTGACAACATGTATTGGAATTTTTTGTAGAAATATTTCAAAATGCCTAGCAGGTGAATGTCAACTAGTCTTGTATAATACTGTGACATGCTCCAACCAAAGTGAAAACTTTTCTATTGTTAACACACTTAATCAATATTTTTGAATTTCATAAAGAAGTATAAGATCATTTGACTCTTTTCGTTTATTGCTTGAGAAAAATCAATACAATATGAAACTCAGAGTTGCAATTTGTAAAGTAACAGTATAAAATAAATAACGTGTATGTAAGTATGTATGTATGTATTTGTGTATGTATGTATGTGTTGGTGTATGTGTATATGTATCTATATGTGGGTGTATGTATGTGTATGTTTATGTGTGTATGTAAGTGAATGTACATGTGCATATGTGTGTATGTATGTATGTGTTTTCGCTCAATAAACACACATAACGCCTAGTCTGGGAATCAAAACCGTGATCCTCCAACTGCGAGTCCACTGCACTAACCGCTGGGCCATTGCAGCTCCACACACACACATAAATATATCAGTACATATATACATAATCAGATACACATGTGTTGGCAATGGAAGCATATAATATATCTAATAAACATGTCTACATATCAATCTACCTATATATATACATATATATATATATATATATATATACCCATAATGATCAATAACCGTATTTGTAAGTTTCCCAATGTTTCTAAGAAATCAATAAATATATATTTATATATTCTTCCTAGCTTTTAAAGAAAGACTTTGTCTGACTTCGTTTGACCTTTATCTACCTCACCCAAGAAGTTAGTGTCTGCTATGTGTACACATAACAATCAGGTGTTAAATGAAAACCATTATGCAATTTTTTCCTCTAATAGTTGCTGATAACCAATGTCAAAAGACTATCGACAAAATACAATTGTCCAAGTTACAGCACTGCAGGTCAAAACTTGGACCATATAATTGGCTTCACATTCCATCTTTATTACTACAATGAGTCTTCCAATTGATTCAATCAAAGGAAAAGCCTGCTCAGAAAGTAAATGTCCAAGTGGCTGAGCACTGTACAAAAACACATCAACTTGTCACAGTTCTCAGTGAGATTTGGCATGACACAGAGTATGACAAGGCAGGCCCTTTGAATTACAGGTACATCTCGTTTTTACCAGATGGGTGGACTGGAACAACAGGATATAAATGAGGAGGAGAGTAGAAAAGAATATACTTACTTAAGCTCTCACTTCCATTGAAGGCTTTCCTCTACGTTTTCAACTCAGTTCTCACCATTTGAATCCCTGCTTTTCCAGCTCTGCTTCACTATTCTGTCACCAGCTATTTTTAGGGCCTCCTCTCTTCTACCTTTTTTGTGGACTCCAAATCAGGGCCTGACGTGCAATGCAGAATGCTGGTTTCCTTAAGATGTGACCTATCTGTCCCCTCTTGTGCCTTACAGATTTTGCAGTATCATATACATTATATGTTTTGCTGGGGGAAGGCCTTGTCTGCTTTGATCTTCTTGATTCTGACTTGCTATCAAAGCTTCTGTAACCTTGCTTGTTCTAGGTAGAAAAGTTGACCCAAGGCAAATCTATTTTTACTTCTGGTAAGAGGTTGTCTACATTAATCTGACCCCTATTATTTAACCTGTCCAGCATGAGTGGCCCTACCAGGAGATAGCATTTCAGAGACATGGTTCTGTGGGCTATTCAGGCATTCAATACACCATACCAGAACAAGGCCAGGCCCTTGTAGTGGTTCCATGCAGTGTTTGTCTACCATATTTCACTGAAAGGATATGTTCAAAGATGCTTAGGAAATGTGCTGTTAAATTAGACTGAAATCCATATGATTGGAAAGTTGATTACCAAATCATCTGGTCATGCATGTTTCCATAGAATAACATACACAAAACAGACAGGAACACATTCTCAGAGTACATGGTCATAGTAGGAGTTATAAGTGCCTGAGTTGCAGGAGCATCAATAAAGAAACTCTACTTGGGTATACACAGCAACTGAGTTTCGCATAGAGCATCCATCTTAAGTGTGCATGTGCACATATAGTTGATCCATCACTTAATTTAAAACTAGCAGCTGATCCCTGGGTTCCTTTCTCAAAATCTATTCTGTCGCAAGCATTCAGGTCAGGCCTTTATTACCATCATCCACCCTCTAACCACTGCCTTCCTCTAAGATGGTGTTCTTTTCTTACTGGCTGTAGAAAATTCTGAGAGAGAGAATGAAAGAGAGAGGAAGAGAGAAGAGGAGATAGAGAAAATGTGAATGAAAGAAAAAAAGACAGGAAGGAAGAAAGAGAGGAAGGAAGGAAGGAAGAAAGAAAGAAAGAAAGAGAGGAAGAAAGGAAGGAAGAAAGAAAGAAAGAAAGAAAGAAAGAAAGGAAGGAAGGAAGGAAGTCGTGTTGCACTAAGAAGAATAGGAGAAGCTTAAGCCCATGAAGAATGTAATTTCATCTATGGGGTGGTGGGGTTCCTTAAATTCATATCAATACCCAGGTCTGTGATCAGGAAGGAATTTCAACCATGTTTCGTGGTCTGCTACCACAACAGCTCCTTTATAGGATCCAGTTAGCTGAAGACATCATCAGGAGGAACCACGTCCGGTTTCGGCCCCTACTCCTCTACCGTTTTGACGTGGCGGGGCCACCCCCTTTTGGAGGTGTCTTCAGCTCTGGTGTTGGGTGCATGT
>NC_068990.1:12412811-12414606 GCF_001194135.2 Octopus bimaculoides
TACCGTTTTGACGTGGCGGGGCCACCCCCTTTTGGAGGTGTCTTCAGCTCTGGTGTTGGGTGCATGTCTTCTTTCACTGTTTGTGACTGTTCTAATTCAACTGTGGAATGTCCCTCGCTATGGTTATTTTCCAGGAGGTTCTGGCCACACGTCTTACGGTTCATCAACCCGCGTTGTTGAATTACAAATTCCCTATCCCCAATACTCGGATGAAACATATTTATTACGATTTCAATGAGATTTGATCTCAGAGCACGGAGATTGGAAGCAAATATTACAAGACATTCTATCCAATGGTTTAATGACTTTGTCAACATTCTGTCTTTAATCAGTGATAACCACACTATTAATTCTAGCTGCATCAATTGGCAAACTTTGGTAACAATTTCACTTGTGATTATTCCCAATGTTTGCAGTCAGCCTCCTCCCCTTCTCTCTCTCTCTC
Organism: Octopus bimaculoides; assembly: GCF_001194135.2. Taxonomy (NCBI): domain Eukaryota; kingdom Metazoa; phylum Mollusca; class Cephalopoda; order Octopoda; family Octopodidae; genus Octopus; species Octopus bimaculoides. The sequence continues at coordinate 12,413,257 of NC_068990.1, forward strand.
TATTGCAGTTGGTCTGTTGCTTTTATTGCATTTGGTTTTTAGCGTCAGTATTTTTTACTCTAGATACTACAGAGTATTGATGATTTCATAGTGCTTAACAGTTTGTTTGTGCATTTTGATCGTTCCTGATAAGTAATCTATTTAATTACATGATCAAATGATCTCAATACATACAAACATACATACATACATTCATACATGTACAGAAAAAGACGAACATGCACAAAAACGCATACAAGCATGCATACACATGCATACACTCCTACATGCATGCATATATAATTATGCATATATATATGTATGAATATCTGTAAGTATATAGAAATACATGTATGTAAGTCTGTGTGTATCTATATGTATGTATATATGCGTGCATGTGTACATGCCAATTTTTCCAGTTTACACACATACACAAATATATACACACATACAGACATACACACACACATATACATAGGCATATTAACAATAAGCGAAGCATGTCCCTATGTGTTCCCATAAGATTTATTGTTGCTTATATCTTTTTGTTTATTGCTTCCTCTTCTTCTTATCATCATCACCATCATCATCATTATCATCATCATCATCATCACTCTTACTATTATTATTATTATTATTATTATTATTATTATTATTATTATTATTATTATTGTTATTATTATTACTTGTCTACAATATTGACATGCTATGGTGATTGGAATGATTTCTTTTAACACATATTTGGACATTTAAGCACTACAAATAGAAATGTCTATTTATAGTCCGTTACTCTTCCTGTTGCTAACCATGAAAGACTTGTGGTGTGAAAGTACAGTATGGTTTCTTTTTTAGCCAGACAGAATCAAAGCAATATGAGAATTGTGCCTCATCTAGTGTCACAAAACAGCACAACACACGTATATACAAATACACACACACACACATATATATAAATATATATATACACATATTTGTATAAATATATATGTATATGTATACACATGTATGTATGTATATATATACATATACATACATATATAAAATATACTTTTATATATATATATATATATATATATGATTTATATATAAATATATATACATAATGTCTGAATGTGAGTAGAAGCAGCTGTCAATATCATGGACGTCTTTTTTCCTTTTTACTTTAGACTAAATATCATTCACATTAGTCTATCAATATCTCAAGCTCACAATCGCCTTGTACTTGAAATATCAATAGAATTTAAAATGAATGTCATTTATTTCTAATAAGAAAAATAAAAAGGGAAAATGTTGCATTCGTGATGCCTTCTTGCATTTTACCAACACAATGCCTCTAAGCCCATTTTCTCAAAACTATGTCCAATTATCATA
>NC_068990.1:12415090-12418103 GCF_001194135.2 Octopus bimaculoides
TATATATATATATATATATATATATATATATATATATTCCTTAAATGTCTGTATAACATGTAATTCCTGTTAGCAAATGAAATACATGTAATGGAGAGTAAATAATACCAAACTATTTCGATCTTCCTGTTTTCTTATATATATACCATGATCATCATCATCATTTAATGTCCACTGTCCATTTTGGCATGGGTTGAACGTTTTGACCAGGGCTGGCAACCTGGAAGACTGCACCAAACTCCAGTCTGATTTGGCATGGTTTCTATGGTGAGATGTATCTCTTAATGCCAGCCACTCAGAGAGTGTAATGAGTGCTTTTACATGCCACTGGCACGAGTGCCATTTGCATGCCACCTGTATCTGCCATGACTGCAATTTCACTTGGCTTAATGAGTCTTCTTCTCGAGCACGACATAATGCCATCGTCTCGATATACATATACATCTATATATATATATATATATATATATATATATATATATATATACATGCATATATATATACATGCATATATATACATACACACAGATAGACAGATAAAGAGACAGACACAGAGATAAACATATATATATTTATGTGCATATAAATCCAGATGAATGAACATAAATTTGCACCTATTGCAGAGTGACATTAGTTACAATTTATACAGAATTTTCATGTGACATCACCGAAATATATAATTAATATGAACCAATGAGATTAACTTTACATGGTTCTTGTTGCTGCTGTGCCCCCAGAAGCAGCCTTGATTGAGTTGTCTTTAGAATCAAATGCCTTCCAACCATAGCCATCCTGTCTTCTTCGTCTCTGTCATGTTACAATTATGATATTCTTATACAGAGTGTCCACATCAAAGACAATAGGGTAATAATTTGAGGAAGATTAGAGAGCTACTTCTAGCAGATCATATGATCCTACAGAAGATCTTCCTGGAGATAACAGCTGAATCTCCATCAAACCCCCACCTGATTTCCAAAACAGGATGAAGAATGACACAGTACATAATGTACAGCTAGATACATAAGGTCTGTAAAGAAAGATACGCATGGTGGTTGTTGCTGGGATGTCTTTGTTGACAGGTCTGCTTAGCTGGAGTGACCTGGGGCTAAATTACAATGACAGCATCAGCAACAACAACAACAACAGCAGCCTTGTAATTGATGTCATATGAAGTCGATTTTCATGTACTGACATGCTAACCAATTATCTGCATGAAGTAAATACAATATTAATATCTGTCCAAGTTGATTGATTGAGGTTCTTGACAACTGATAACTTATCGCTTATGTCTTTCCATAGTCTGGTACCTAAAGAAAAAAACATTTGCATTTATCTTAGAACACTTAAATGCTGTAAAGCTATCACTGATTATTCCAAGAATATGTTATACATAAATACAAAGAAATATTACTGTGCTCGTAATTAAAAATGAATTTAAAATTGTTTCCTGTTGATGAGGATGTTAATATCTCTTTTTTAGAAATCAAAGTTTCTTAGATTGGTTCTTAGATGAAGACAATTTATACAAGGCTGTCTGAGCAGCATTATAGGCTCCTTGGACAGATCAAGACCCATACAAGCTCAAAGTACTTAAAAGATTTTGGTACCCCTACATATATGTAATTCAAAATATAAACAATAGTGTATCATAAAATAAATTTTAATATTTTAAAATAAGATTGAGACAGCAAGCTGGCAGAAACGTTAGTATGCTGGGTGAAACGCTTAGTGGCATTTTGTCTGTCTTTACGTTCTGAGTTCAAATTCTGCCAAGGTCAACTTTGCCTTTCATCCTTGTATACTAGGGTCGATCTGCCTCCCCACACATACACAAATTTCAGGCCTTGTGCCTAGCATAGAAAATAATATTTCAAAATAAAATAAAACTAATAGTAAGATGGAAAATAATGTTTTGTTTTTATTTATGTTTTTTTTTTATACTTCCATTTTATTTATATTTGAAAAGTTTTCTCTTATTTATTTTAATTGCAATGTCTTTGATCAGATCTTCAGTGTGACACAAAGGACACTATGAAATTATATTTCCAGTCATAAAAACCAAGTCAAACATTATTTAAGCAAGTTTAAAGTGATTTCGTTTAAACCATAAACCATTTACTATTTCTGTGGTACCTCACTTCCATTGATGGTCTAAGCATGTGCTTATTTTGATTAATGGTAAATCCAGCACTGCTCTGGGCAAATCAATGCACTAAGCTCTATAGCATTTATTCATAGACAATAAGCTACAACATTGAGAAACTGCACATTGATCCTATGCTTTAAGACAGCATTGAAAATATATATATACATATTGTGAAAAAAAAGACAAGAGATCTGATGGTTATCATGGTGTAGAACATGGTGTAGGTATAAATATTGTATAGGATATATATATGTATGTATGCATGTGTGTGTGTGTATATATATATATATATATATATATATATATATATATATAATTAAAGGATATGTTAACTTCATGAAGGGATGGTTTCGTCCAAGGAAATTCTGGTTCAATACCTAGTATTTTGTGCAGAATGAATTTCCTTAAAACAATAGATATGTATAAGGCATATAGTTTATATCCATTTAAAAGAAGAAAAGAAAATGGAGATTAGGAAATTAATAATTGCTTCTTATTAACTGCAAATTGGTCATCTTCATTTTGCACATACATACATACATACATACATACATATGTATATCATCATCATCATCATCATCATCGTTTAACGTCCGCTTTCCATGCTAGCATGGGTTGGACGATTTGACTGAGGACTGGTGAAACCGGATGGCAACACCAGGCTCCAGTCTGATTTGGCAGAGTTTCTACAGCTGGATGCCCTTCCTAACGCCAACCACTCAGAGAGTGTAGTGGGTGCTTTTACGTGTCACCCGCACGAAAACGGCCACGCTCGAAATGGTGTCTTTTATGTGCCACCCGCACAAGCCAGTCCAGGGGCGCTGGCAACGATCTCGCTCAAAAATCCTACAGGAGCCAGTCAGGCGG
>NC_068990.1:12418911-12420937 GCF_001194135.2 Octopus bimaculoides
TACACACATCTTGATTTTCTCATCTAAATACTCTTAAAAACCTACAATACCAAATATAAGATGCAGTGTTAGACAACTACTACAAGATATGGACAATCTAAGTCAATACATTACTTTTTAATATTATATTTTATATTATATTTCATATTATATTTTATATATGCTGGTCTTGTGCCAAAATTTGAAGCCGATATTATATTTTATATATAATATATTGATATGCAATACAAAAAAAAATGTAAAAAAAAATGTAAGGTAGACTATAAAAGAAACTCACTTCTATAATTTAGATTTTTCTTTAAAATGTTGGTGAAGGAAAACCTTGGCAGACTAATACAGTTACATGCGTCACTAATTTTTAATCTGGATTTTGGTGAGAAAAATACACGTGTGTATGTGTGTGTGTGTACATTGTAATTTCTAGAATATGTAGACTACATCACTGCCTGCCATAAGAAGCAACTAATAGAACTGGTGTCAAGAAGAGTGTCTGGCTCCTAAAAATCTGCCTCAAACACACTCATCCAATGCATGTTAGCAAGGAAGAGAAGACATAGAATAATGATGATACTTATGAATATATATATGCCAAATCAGATTGGAGGCTGGAGTTGCCATCCGGTTTCACCAGTCCTCAATCAAATCGTCCAACCCATGCTAGCATGGAAAGCGGACATTAAACGATGATGATGATGTTGATGATATATATATATATATAAATATAAATATATTATTTAAACAGTTTCATTTGGCTCAATGTGTCATAAAGCTTCACAGGCTCCTAACAGAAGCCCATCTCTTTCAGTCTTTAAATTACCAATTCTAACTGATAGAGTATTAATATGCAATCATTTCTGGTGTTGCGGCAAACTGGAAGAATTGCTAGCATGCTGAGTGAAATGCTTTGCAGCATTTTGTCTGTCTTCATGTACTCAGTTCAAATTCCACAAAGGTTGACTTTGCCTTTCATCATTACAGGGTTGATAAAATAAGTACCTGTTGAGTACTAGTGTCGAGGTAACCGACTAGTCCCCCACTCTGCAAATATGAGGCCTTGTGCCTATATTCGAAAGGATTATTATTATTATTATTATTATTATTATTATTATTATTATTATTATTATTATTATTATTATTATAATAATAAGGCAGCGAGCTGGCAGAATCATTAGCATGCCAGATGAAATGCTTAGTGGTATTTTGCCAGTCGCTACATTCTGAGTTCGAATTCTGCTGGGGTCGATTTTACCTTTCATCCCTTCAGGGGCGATAAATTAAGTACCAGTGAAACACTGGGATCAATGTAATCAACTAGTCTCCTCCCCACAAATTTGAGGCCTTGTGCCTTTAGGAGAAGAGATTATTATTATCATCATCATCATCATCATCAGTTACAAGATAGTGAGCTCACAGAACTTTAAGCATGTTAGACAAAATGCTTGGCAGCACAAACATGTGTGTATGTGTGTGTGTGTGTGTGTGTGTGTGCATGCATGCGCGTGTGTGTGTACGTGTGTGTGTGTGTGTGTGTGTGTGCAGACATACATGAGAATCTACCATATGTGAAATTTCACATCCACTGAAAACCATAAGTATCATATCTGATATGAGCATGAATCTACAATACACGGATTTAATTATATGCAAACATACACACATGCATATATTCCTCTGTGTGTCTGTATGTCTGTATGTGTACTGACGCACAAGTACATATTTACATGCACTACAATATATATTAAAAGTGAGATTTAAGAAAAACAAATATTTAAAAAGATTTGTAAAAACTAAATTCAATAATTGAGTTTAAATTGAATTTTAGCACATGAAATTTTTTTTAAATACAATCTACTAGATTATTATAAGATGGATTTTGGAAAATTATATAACATAAACAAAGTGCATTACATAGATGAAACATGTAAACACACAACACACACATTTAATATCCATATAAACACACACACACTCATGTATACATACATATATATATATATATATATATATATATATATATATATATATA
>NC_068990.1:12422392-12427308 GCF_001194135.2 Octopus bimaculoides
TATATATATATATATATATATATATATGTATATATATGTATGTATATATATATTTATACATCTCTCTCTATATATAAATATATCTATATCTATATGTATATGTATGTATGTTTGTATATATATACACACACACATACTCACATATATATGCACATACATATATTTATATATACGCATCTATGCCAAAGGGAGCATATGATGAGAAAATATATAACAAAACAATGTATATTATTGATGTGTGAGATAATAAAATGTAGGAAAGAAGTAATTCACAATTCAGTTTTGTTAATATTTGAAAGGGTTTCAGAAATGAACCCTTATCATGTTATTTCAGTTGTAAAGGTTTTGGTTGCAAGCAATTTAACCTCTTAAAGATATATTATTATGAAGTGAACATTTTGAGGAATGCCTACAATAGCCCACACACTTCTGAATGCTCATTGAATTCATTCTGAAATAATATCAATATTTTCCCTCCTTTCAACAATCTTCCAATGCAGATTGGAAAGGAATATTTCAGGAAAATAATGAACGTTGTGGACTGAGGATCAACCATTGTATTCTGCTCACAACAGATATTGCTTTTTAAAAAAATAATTTATATGGAACTAGAAAAACTTGCATATGTATATGTATGTTGATTGTTACTTACTTTAAAACAATTTCCAGTAAGTGTAATGTAAGATAACTATAGTGTCCATAATTAAAATCTGCTCAGTAAGCTTCATTTAGAATTGATATTATTTTCAAATGGCTTAAATGAGTGTTGAGAAATGCTTCACTAGTGTAGATTGTCTTCAAAATTTTCACTTGACAACTATGTACTTCCTGATAGTTAAATTAAACCAGCCAAAACATGAAGAATTATAATAGCATGATGATATTTTCAGAAATTTCTTGAGATTAATGATAATTCATCACTCTGAGTTCTTTCCTTCCTTTGCACTTGTAATTTTCACTCATATATCATTTTATACATTTTCTTGGTGTGTGTGTGTGTGTGTAAGTATATGTGTGTGTGTGTGTGTATTCGTATGTTTTAATATATATAGCATCATTTTGCACATTTGTACAAATTATTTTTGTCTTGCTTAACTCAGTTTCAAACATATTCTGATTTTCCATTTTTCAAATCATCAAAGTGTTAGCCAATAGCATTCTTTGTTATTCCATGCCAACCAATTAGTGATCGCAATAATATTCAACACTTTTTGTTATGTACCTCCTACACCCAATTCTGTGTTCTGTTTTGCATAATTGTTCAAAGAGTGACAATGAGAAACTCATGATAAAGAATTTTAAAGTTTAAGTTTCTGCTTCAAATAAAATCTACCAGTTTCTGTTGTTAATAGAAGATCGACTCAGGTGGTACTAAAAAACCTTTGCCTTAGGTGCTGAGCAATTGGATTGAAACCAAAAATTACTTGATTTGGAAGCAAACTTTTTAACTATACAGACATACCATTTGTCAACACCCATAGTCATATGTATACGAATATCTGCATATATATACATATACATACATGCAAGCATACATACATGTGTGTGTGTGTGTGTGTGTGAGTGTGTGTGTGTGCGTGGATATATGTTTATATCTATACATGTTTATGTGTGTTTCGATATACGTTATTGTCATGCTTTTTAGGCAGACTAGCTGAATGCACCATTAAAGGCCAAACTTAAAGTCGCATTCAAATCAATATTCTAAATACATTTTACTCTTCCACATGTATAGAGTACTATAATCTGTTATTGTTTCCTACAAGATGATGAACAATGCCAAAATAATACATTTATATATTTGTGTGTGTGTGTATATATATATATATATATATATATATATCTGCTGAAATTAAATCTTTATAACCTGAGGATATTAGTTTTGTGATAAGCAATGTTATCAGATATACCAAAGTTTTCCACTTTCTAATAGCCTGCATTAAAAAAAAAAAAAATGATATCCTACAGATTCCTGAAATAAATGCAACACAATACTTGAGCTCATTTCACACACACACATACAGATAAATACACAAAAACAAACACCTACACATAAATAGTGTGATAAATTACCTGATAGTCACATAATGTAATATAGTTTATTCAGGAGTCTAACATTTTTAGAGTACTAAATCTACTGTTCCGTACAAAACGTTTCTATGATAAACTTCTGAATATGTTTATCGTCATCATAATTTATATCCACGTTCCATGCTGGCATTGTCTGGACAGATCGTCATGGTCTAAAGCAGATCTTATTTGGAGTTATTGTTCTCCTCAATGGTTAAGAAAATCACGCCACTCAATAATTCTCAAACGTTTTTAAATTTGGCATAGTTCCAATAGCTTGTAGTCCTTCAGTCCAATCATTTTCCAGAGTCTGTTGGGTTCGTTTTTCTATGACACCAAAGCAAAAGTTGTCTGTGACGTTTTGGCCCTTCCCATTTGGTGTCACTAATTCAATGTTTATTTCACATTTAGATAGTTTAATATGTCTCTCATTCTTAAGGCAGCATGCTGGCAGATTCGTTACCAAACTGGGCAAAATGCTTAGCAGCATTTTATCTGCTGTTATGTCCAAAGTTCAAATGCCTCTGGGGTTAACTTTGCCTTTCATTTTTTTTTGGGGGGGGGGGGTGAATAAAATAAGGACTAGTTGAATTCTGGGAATTAATATAATTGACTTACTCCTTCTCTCAAACCTGCTGATCTTCTACCAAAATTTTAAACCAATATTTCTTTCATTCTTTTCCTCTGTCTCTCACTCTCTCCATTTCTCATTCTCTCCCTCACTTTCTCACTCACTCTTTCCCTCCTCTCCCCCTCTCACTGTTTCCCTCTGTTGCTCTCTTTATGTGTGAGCATATTTCTTTACGTATTTATGAGGAAGAGGGTGAGTGTTCATGTCAATCTTGTTCAACTAATAAACTGTAATTTCTCTCTCTCACTTTCTCACACCATCTCTATGTATATATTTCTTATTTCTTTATTGCCCACAAGGGGCTACACACAGAAGGGACAAACAAGGACAGACAAACGGATTAAGTCGATTATATTGATCCCAGTGTGTAACTGGTACTTATTTAATCGACCCCAAAATGATGAAAGGCAAAGTCAGCCTCGGCAGAATTTGAACTCAGAACGTAACGGCAGATGAAATACTGCTAAGCATTTCCCCCGGCATGCTAACGTTTCTGCCAGCTCGCCACCATATTGTATATATTTCTCTATGTATATATTTCTGTGCATGTGTGTGTATCTCTATGAGCGTGTATGCATGTGTGTGTGTGTAGTGCCAAAAATTGCTGTTAATAAAACAGGTTCAATGTCCATCTAGTCACCCCGGTCAAATCACCAGTGACCAAACAATCACGCCCAATAATTTCATTCTGGCTCAAGGGAAGTGACCAAATTCTCAACAAGACAAGACTAAGGAAGTTTTTGACCTTCTATCATTAACTCTAAGTGAGCCTTGGAAACATTTGAACCCATAACGTAGAGACCAATGAAATTATTCTAAGCCTTTTCTCCAGCGTTCTAATGGTTCTGCCAGCTCACCACGATAATAATGATGATGTCATTATTACAATGATATCTCATAACCTTCACTTGCCTAAGGGTGCAAATGATTGCATCAAACACACAGGTTAAAAGCAAAATAATAATAATGACAGCAAAATGAGATTTTTACTAAATTCTTCATTCTGAAAATCAATTGAAACAAAGGCATTGTCTTTTACCAGAAGTATTCTAATAAAAGAGTTAATCCATTCATTATGATGTTGTTACATCTTTCAGGCTATAACTGTTTCCAGTTTCCAGTCTTTCTCACTTTCCTTTTTCACCTTGGAACATCTGATCTCTTTGCACCGCCTTTACACTTGGTGGGCTCCTCCTTCCCATCTTGATTCTTCCCCAGTAGTTTTACCTCTTAGCATATTCTTCAAATTTATATCCTTAGTGTTACCATACACATTTTTAAAGCTTCAGCTATCAGTAGCCATATCTTCCCTTTAGCACATGAACTTGTTCCATTTGTAAACTTTATACAACAATTTTTGCCTATACAGAGCACTTCTAAATTATTCAGACTATTTGTTTTCCCTTCCTTTTTTTATTGTTTGTTTTTTCTTTTGTCATATATGGTGTATCCCTGAAAAGAGAAGGAATGTAATTTCTTTGTGATTTCATTATCATACTATAGAATTTGAAAAGAAAAAAAATTATAACCATGATATGGAAAAAGTTTTCATTACAAAGAAACAAAATAAGAAAACCTGCCATTGTATTTGTGTTATAGAAACACAAATGACTAACGAAAATGTAGACGCCATTTTATGGCCTGAAGGAATCATGGAGAGATAAAATAGAGCAACATTTTGCACAAAAAGAAAAATTTTATGAAAATTAATGGTAACAAAAATGCCATAATAAATCAACAACAATACTAACAAATAAATACATTACAAATATATTTGCTGTAGGGGACATAAGTGGGTTTTAAAGTAAGGATTTTAATTTGTTTTAAAACAAGCGATGACATGCAAAGAGAATGTAAGTTGATAATAAATCAAAACGAAAGGAAAAATTAAATATTTTGGTTTGCGCTGCTGTTGTTTTTGCTCTTTAGCTTTAGGCTAATCCTGTTTGGACAGACATGTGGCGAAAGGTTTTCTTAGCATAGCCATTCCTGTCTTTTAACATCTAAGGGACTATATTGCTCAATGTGTCCCTTAGGGTGTCATTTAAGGGAGATTTAGTTGCTATATCTAGCTGATTGAGTGAGCCACAAAGAAGCTCTATCATTGACTTAAGTTCTTGTTGAACTTGAAAATAATATTTTTATTTCTTTCGTTTTTGCTGGTGTTAAATTCAACAATTAATGATTTTAAAAAATTATCCACTTTTTTTTTTTT
>NC_068990.1:12427318-12428955 GCF_001194135.2 Octopus bimaculoides
GATTTTAAAAAATTATCCACTTTTTTTTTTGTAGCCACAGGGCTTTTATTTGTAAGAAATAGGGATTGAATTGATAAAATGCCTTATGGTATATGGGTATGTCCTGGGTCTTTACATTTTAAGTTCAAATCTCACTAAAGTCAACTTTAGACTTTTATCATTTTGGGGCCCTTAAATAAAATACCTGTTCAGGGTGGTGAGTTGAAGGGATATTTTACAATATTTATTCCAGCTCTCACTCCGAAGTGAACTTCATCTTCCATCATTTTGGAGTTATAAATAAAGTTCCTGTTGAGGGTAGTGGAATGAAGACAGTGTTAGTGTCAAATGCAATGTCTTGCAATATCCGTAACAAATCTTAAGACTATGAGATTAAATCCCATCAAGGTAAACTTTACTTTCAGCCTTTCAAGGAGATGCATAAAAGACTAATCATGGACTGTGTATTGGAGCAATTGGTTTTGCTCTCCATTGGTTATGAAGACAAGTGTTTTAGTTGATTCAATCAACAGAACAACTTGCTCATGAAATTTATGTGCAAGTGACTGAGCACACTCAGTGTGTGACAAGGCTGACCCTTTGAATTACAGGTACAACTCATTTTTGACAGCTGGGTAAACTGGAGCAATAAGAAATAAAGTGTCTTGCTCAAGGACAAAACATGTCCTGGGAATCGAACTCATGACCTTATTGTCATGAACCAAATATCTTAACCACTAAGCCATGCACATTCTTTATTGGAGCAATTATTAGAGCCTCGAGCAAGATATCTTGTAGTCTCTGCTGTGAATATCTGTGCTGCGAGTTCAAATTTTATTAAGGTCAACTTGAGTAGTGATGTGATGAAATTGTTAGAGTTCTGAACAAGATGCTTTGTGGTATCTGGATCATTGTATCATGAGTTCAAACTCTGTCTTGTGCCCATGGCCAGAGTTAATTACTCAACCGTGGGAGCTCTCTGTTTAACATGCAGTCAGTTAGCATGGGTAGGTAGGCCTACAGACAGCTTAAATAAACTGGTTCCAGGAATTCTCAGGCTTTTGTCTATCACTGGTTTGACAACAGCCAAATGATTTTATCAACATCTATTTCAGATGATAATGATGGTGACGGTGGGAGGTGAGGAGGAGGAGGCAGAGGGGAAAACTATGACATTATTCATATATTTATTTTATTTTAATTTTTCACTTCACTTGAAAATGACATCTTTCCTCAGAATGAGTTGACACTTTGAATTTCTTCTCTGCAAATAGACACTTTTTTTTTTTTTGGTTGATACTTATTTGCTAAATGCTGCAATAGAGCAGTATCAGAAGGAATACATACATATACATACACACATACTCTCTCTCTCTCTCTTTACTTGTTTCAGTCATTTGACTGTGGCCATGCTGGAGCACCGCCTTTAGTCGAGCAAATCGACCCCAGGACTTATTCTTTGTAAGCCCAGTACTTATTCTATCGGTCTCTTTTGCTGAACCGCTAAGTTACAGGGACGTAAACACACCACCATCGGTTGTCGAGCGATGTTGGGGAAAGGGACAAACACAGACACACAAACATACACACACACACATATATATATACATATATACGACAGGCTTCTTTCAGTTGCCGTCTACCAAATCCACTCACAA
>NC_068990.1:12428965-12429460 GCF_001194135.2 Octopus bimaculoides
CTTTCAGTTGCCGTCTACCAAATCCACTCACAAGGCTTTGGTCAGCCTGAGGCTATAGTAGAAAACATCTGCCCAAGGTGCCACGCAGTGGGACTGAACCTGGAACCATATGATTAGTAAACAAGCTTCTTACCACACAGTCATGCCTGCACCTATAAGAATTTAATAGATTACACTTCAAAAATTAGAATGTGACAGCTGTGGAGCTAATTCACGGCAGCTTTTGTCCTAATTTTGGGACTGCCATGTTGGCTTGGCGATAACTAGTAATTTCCAGTACCGCTGCCGTAGTCTCCTTTAGAGATAGATAGATAGATACATTTCTTTTATTAGCCACACAGGGCTCAACGAAGATGGGACAAATACAATGTAGAGCTTTTCTTTTTGGAAGGGGGAAAGGAAGGAAAAAAAAAAAAAGAAAAAAAAAAATTGGTGGTGTCGATCAAAAGGGATCGTAGGAAGGGAAAAAGGGGCAGTTCGATCAAAAGGGATCGA
>NC_068990.1:12431025-12433964 GCF_001194135.2 Octopus bimaculoides
ATTCTATCGATCTCTTTTGCCGAACCGCTAAGTTACGGAGACATAAACACACCAGCATCGGTTGTCAAGCGATGTTGGGGGGGACAAACACACACATGCAAACATACACACACACATACATATATATATATATACATATATACGACAGGCTTCTTTCAGTTTCCGTCTACCAAATCCACTCACAAGGCTTTGGTCGGCCCGAGGCTATAGTAGAAGACACTTGCCCAAGATGCCGTGCAGTGGGACTGAACCCGGGACCATGTGGTTGGTAAGCTAGCTACTTACCACACAGCCACTCCTACACCTATATATATATATATTTGAAGAAATGAGTAGAGATGGATTTTTTGGGAGATAATTTATATTTTAATAATAATGTTTACAGTGAGTGACTGGTATTTTTTTAATATATATTTTTCGCTATTTAACATTTTTGCTATTTAAGCAACCGGTAAAACATACATTTTTTAGTTTGAAAACAGCTATTTGAAGCTTGAAACTCATACCAGAATCACTCACTGTAAACATTATTAAAATAAAAATTATTCCCCCACAGAAAGCCATCTCTACGCATTTTTTGAAATATATATAATACTATATCAAGAATTTTCTTTTTATTATTCTACTATGATGATGATAATGATGATGATGATGATGATGGTGGTGGTGGTGGCGGTGGTGGTGGTGGTGGTGGTTTTAGGGACTACAACAATGACAGCAACACTAATGACAATGATGAGAACCATGAAGGTGGGATCGGTAATAGAGTGGTGGGGAGTAGGAGAGGTGGAGGATGAAAGAAGGAGGAGATGGAGAAGTAGGAAAAGAAGAAGAAATATGACATCAACAACAACAACAACTTTAAAAAATAAGAAGTCAAATAAAAAAGTGAAAATAGCAAAAAAAATATCAATAAAGAATATAACAAAATATCCACACACAAAAAAATAGAAATATGAAAATAAACAGTGGTAATGAAATATGAAGGAAGAACAAGAATATGGCATTCGTTCTTTTGTAAACTTCATGTCAAATTAGTTTATTTACTTCATCTTTTTCCCAATGACATTCTCAAAAGTTCAGCAGAAAATATCAAAACCTTTCCAGGGAAATTCCACTTGCTCACTTCTGGAAATTATATTTCCCTTGCAGTATTACACTTTAAATAACAATAGACGAAGGGAAAAAAGAAATTGTGGTTTTTATTCTAAACATTTTGCTTATGAATTTAATAATAGAAAATGATAAATGATGATATCCTATGTCAAATTCTAGGGACTTTTTTCATATCTTTATCGATTTCTTTTCATTTGTATCACACATGAACAATCTATCTATCTATCTATCTATCTATCTATCTATCTATCTATCTATCTATTTATCTATCTATCTATCTATCTATCTATCCATCTATCTATCTATCTGTTTATCTATCTATCTATTTATCTATCTATCTATCTATTTATCTATCTGTCTCTCTCTTTGCTCTATCTATCTATCTATATTTATAGACATATACATATATCTGTAATAAATATATATACATATTTATATATATATCCACACACACACACACACATATATATGCATATGTGTATATGTGATGTGTGTGTAAATATGTATATTATACTTACGTACCTATCAATCTATGTCCATGACATATATATATAAAGTGTGGTATATAATATGTATATATATATGTGTGTGTGTGTGTGTATAGGTGGAAGAGTGTCTGTGTGGTAAGTAGCATTCTTATCAACCACATGGTTCCGGGTTCAGTCCCACTGCATGGCAACTTGGGCAAGTGTTTTCTACTATAGCCTCGGGCTGACCAAAGCCTTGTGAGTGGATTTGGTAGAAAGAAACTGAAAAAAGCCCATCGTATATGTGTGTGCGTGTGCGTGTGTGTGTGTGTGTGTGTGTGTGTGTGTGTGTGTGTTTGTGTGTCTGTTCCTCCATCATCGCTTGAGAACCAATGTTGGTGTATTTACATCCCTGTAACTTAGTGGTTCAGAGATAGAGATCAATAGAATAAGTGCTTGGCTTCCTAAGAATAAGTCCTGGGGTTGATTTGTTCGACTAAAGGTGGTGCTCCAGCACGGCCACAGTCAAATGACTGAAACAAATAAAAGAATAAAAGAATATATATATATATATATATATATATATAGAGAGAGAGAGAGAGAGAGAGAGAGAGAGAGAAAGTGAGAGAGAGAGAGTTATGATATATATACATAAATAAGCATGGATACATATACACACACACATATATCATAGACTGGATCTATCCCTCCATTTATCTATACACACATACACTCATACAGAATGTGTTCATGTATGTACAACATGAACACATACATTTTTTCATAGCTTTTTAATAAATCCTTCCACCTAAAAAAATATAAGATGCTTCCTGTGTTTTATTTAGTATTTTTAAAAAAATATACACATACATGTTACAAATCACACAATTTTGTTTTAGAATTGGAACAGGAAAAACAAAGTCAAAAACAAAAGAACAGATCTAAAAGTTTAATAATTAACTAAAATGTTTAATTCGGAAATACACTTTACGGTTTTTTTTTTGTTGATTTTTTTTTTTTTTTATAGTAAAATACAAAAGGGAAAATGTCATCATGGAACTTATTTCTTTTGGCATGAAATTCTAGAAAAGATGCAAAAGAAAATTCCACCCAGCAGGAATTTGTTGTAAAAATTGCTAATAACAATGGTGATGACAATGATGATGGGGATGAAGTTGATAATAATAATAATAATAATAATAATAATAATAATAATAATAATAATAATAATAATAATAATAATAATAAAATAAATAAATAAATAATAATAATAATAATAATAATAATACATTTAAATTTTGGCACTAGGCCAGCAGTTTCAGAGGCGTGGGAATGTCAATTTTATCGACTCCAGTA
>NC_068990.1:12434609-12435829 GCF_001194135.2 Octopus bimaculoides
GGTACTGAAACTTATTTGAAAATGATACCAGGCTTACCATCCCTACAGGAAGTGCAAAAAATCGTGTTAACTGGAACGACTCATGTACTGAGAAGAGCATTATCGCTGTGAAAACAACATCCATTCATGAATTTTTTTTTTATTTTTTTTTTATACATATTTTACCTGTGAATTTGCGTGTGTAAATTGGGAATGTATATGAGTTTCTCTGCCCTAGGTGTACGGAAAACACTCGGCGAGAAATGGAAGAAAATTTGAAAAAAGAAGAAAAAAAAACAACATAATAATAATATTAATAATAATAATAATAATAATAATAATACTAATAATAAAAATAATAATAACGATAATGATAATTACAAGTTTTGCCTCAAGGAAAGCAATTTCAATGGGAGTTTTAGATAGTCTCATTGATCCCACTGCTCAGCTAATACTTAAATTGTTGAACCAAAATAGGTAAAAGTTAAAATTGACCTCAGTAGAATTTGAACCCGGAATGTGAAGAACCAGAATAATGATGATGATGACAATGATAATGATGACTTCTTTTGATTTTTTTTAAATATCTTATTTCATTTTTATTTTATTTATTAATTTTTTGTCATACAGGTTCCAGAGCCTGGCAGCTGGAGGGATAGATTTAGGTTAAATTAATCTCACTATTTGACTAGTGTTTTACACACACACACAGAGGCATATACACACACACACACACATGCATACTTATATACATATCATTTTACATCATATCCTAATACATGGATGTAACTATGCTGTACATGTACACCAACTGACGCAAATAGTCACAGACACAATGAGAGAGAGAGAGAGAGAGAGATACTACTTCGATATACAACTTACAATATTGCATTGTGTTAAAAGAAGAGATTAGCAAGAGAAAAAAGAAAATTCATCTCACAGTTGCCTTAA
Organism: Octopus bimaculoides; assembly: GCF_001194135.2. Lineage (NCBI taxonomy): Eukaryota > Metazoa > Mollusca > Cephalopoda > Octopoda > Octopodidae > Octopus > Octopus bimaculoides. The sequence goes on from NC_068990.1 coordinate 12,435,540, forward strand.
ATTACATATTTTAAAATAAATAACAGATAAAAACGCAGGAGAAAATGAAAAACGAAGCTTGCTATAGCTAGCTTAAGTGTTAAAACTATTTCAAGCGGAAGATAAGTGTTCTTGGGATCGATTGTGCTATGGATCAAGAGTGAGTCATATTCAATTTGGCATTTACAATTTGGTAGTTCTACAATAGCTACTTTTAGAATTTCCATTCTTGCAGAAAGCACTTTTGACCAATAACTTAAATATTATTTGACTTTATTGGGCTATATTAGCTTGTTTTTGCGGGGGTGGGG
>NC_068990.1:12435867-12438016 GCF_001194135.2 Octopus bimaculoides
GGTGGGTGGTTAAGTTAAAATTTTTTGAAATGTGTGTTTGGAACGCAAGAGTATTTGATGTTGAAGAGATTTTGTTTATCATATACTATTGTTTTGTTTTATTTTATCATGTTTTGTCTATGTCGTTTCATGATGAGATGGTATTTACTAATTAAGTGAGAGAAAACGAAGAGATAGTGAAGGAGTGAGTAAGAGAAAAAGTGAGAGAGAGAGAGAGGGAGAGATGGAGAGAAAGAGAGATAGAAATCTAGGAGGAAAGAGTAGAAGAGAGAATAGTGAGGGAGAGAGAAAATGAGATGGATCGTGATGGGAAGAGAGAAAGATATTGTGAGTGAAGGTTTAAGAGGAAAAAAATAGTGGGGAAGAAAGAAAGTGATACTAATAGAGAGAAAAAGAAGCAGTGAGAGAGAGATAGAGAGAGTGGAGTAGAGAGTAAGAGAGAATAATAGTGAAGGAAAAAGAAAGAGAAGTAAGAAAGAAAGAGATAGGAAGGGGAAGAGAGAAAGAGGAAATATGCTAAAATAAGGTGTTGTTGACTTGCATTGTTTCATATTATAATTTGATTCACATCTAGGATGCTTTAGGAAAATATTAGATTGACTCAGAATTTCATTGATACGACATTTTATCAACCCTGAAGGCAAAAAAAATGTAAAATTGATCTTAGCAGGATTTGAAATCAGAATATAAGAGTCCATGACAATATACCTCATAGTGGTTAATCCAAAGATCTAATAATTCTGTGAATCCACTGCCCTGCAGGAATTTATCTTATAATAATTACTTTTAGTGATGAAGTGACAGAGAGCAAGTACAAGAAAGAAACAAAGAGAAGAGAAGAGGAAGAGAGAGAGAGAGAGTATGAGACAGAGAGAGTATTAGACAGAGAGAGTGAAAAGAGGAATGTATGGTAAAATTACAAAAAGGATATATTAAAATGTCAGGATTTTCATATAATAACAATCACTTTTTGCTTGTCTACATTTTTCTATAACAAATCTCAAGGTAAATAAAAACCAATACAACATTGTATGTTGTTATTTTCTATCTTCTAGCGTTAGCTTTTAATGAGAATAGGGAGTTATAGTAAATGGAGAGTATTAGACTTTGGGGAATAAATGGCTTTTAGGAGGAAGAAAACGAAATAAATATTAATAATAATAGATGGATCGTGGAGTTACTTGTTCACAGGAATATGGTGATAGGGCACTTAAAATTAAGAACTCAGTGGGCTATATTTGAGTCAGAAAACAATGAGTCTGATTGAATGTGTTTTGTTAGACTTATTGCTATTAATAAAACATCATCATCATCGTTTTAACAACCACATTTCCCTGCTTTCATGGGTCAGATGGAATTTATTGAAGCAGATTTTCTCTGGCCAGATGTCACTCCTGTCCTTGCCTGTTTCTAACCCTTACCAGTTTCCAAACAAGGTAATATTTCCCCATAGTCAGACACATTTTTGCAGAATATTGGAAATGAATGACATTCATTTACAAGTGATGTTAAGACAAGGAAACACAAACACTTACACACACACACCCACACTTACACATACATATATACATATATAAATACATACATACATACATACATACATACATACAAGACAGCCTTATTTCACTTTCCACCAACCAAATGCACTTATAAGGCTTTGGTTGACCTGGGGTGAAAATTTAAAATACTTGTCCAAAATATCATTGCAGCGGGACTAAACCTGAAACCATATGGTTGGGAAGAAAACTTCTCAACCACACAGCCACACCTTTGCCCATAATAATTCTTTTTGCAATGAAAATGTAAAACCATGATAATAATAACAAAAACAACTACAATAATAATAATAACAACAATAATCTTTTCTGCTCTAGGCACAAGACCAGAAATTTTCGGGGAGGGGGCCAGTCGATCAGATCGACCCCAGTACACATCCTTGAAAGGATGAAAGGCAAAGTCGACCTCGGCAGAATTTGAACTCAGAATGTAAAGACAGACGAATACCATTAAGCATTTTGCCCAGTGTCCTAACGTTTCTGCCAGCTCACCACCTTATATCACTGCTTAGTTCCCTCAACTAAAATTCTTCAAGGCAGTGCCCCAAGATGGCTACTGTCAAGTGACTGAAGCAGGTAAAATATATATATAT
>NC_068990.1:12438413-12454550 GCF_001194135.2 Octopus bimaculoides
ATATATATATATATATATATATATATATATATAACCACAGGAGTAGCTGTGTGGTAAGAAGCTTGCTTACCAACCACATGGTTCCGGGTTCAGCCCCACTGCATGGCACTTGGGCAAGTGTCTTCTCCTATAGCCTGACTGGCGATGCATCTCATTAAGCTCAGACATAACCGAAGCAAATTTGATTTCAGCAGGATTTGAACTCAGAACATAAAGACATAAGACTAAAAATTGCAGATATTTTGATTCTGCCATCTGTGCATTTTTTCTGAAGTAATTTTACCTACTTACTCTCTACCCAGTCCTCTCTCTCCATCATATTTCCTCTATCAGTTGCTTCATCAGTAAAATCCTTTGTGAGCTGGCATGACATTGATGGAACAAAGGAAATACTGTTGCATTTCAAATCATTTTTATCAGTTTTTGCAATATGTAATTTAAGATGACAAAATGACTTTGCCTTCTTAGCATTTCTTTTAACACAATGCAATATTATATGCTGCATGTGGTTGTGGGTGTGGGTGAGTGTGTGTGTGTGTATAAGTGTGTGATAGATAAGATAGATAGATAGATAGATAGATAGATACATACATACATACATACATACATACATACATACATACAAACGTGTGTAAATAATGGAAGTGTGCTAAAATGAATATACTACCAGGTAGATGTTGGCAAGTTTCAAATACACACATGAATGTGTGTGTGTGTGTGTGTGTGTGTGTGTCCTCTAGAAATTTAATACATGCATGTATTACATTTGTAAAGGGAATTAATCATATTTCTAGCCGTTTGAGAAAATAAACTCCAAGGTTAAACTTGATTACAACTCACTCGACAAATTTAATCTCAAATACAGTGTGCCATTGTGCTCCAGTATGTATGTGTGTGTGTGTGTATATATATATATATATATATATATATGTATGTATATACGTATATATATATCAATATGTATGTATGTATGTATGTATGTATGTATGTATGTATGAATGTATGTATGTATGTATATTATGTGCAGCCCCTCAGCATGTCAGGTCTGGTCAAATTGTCCAATCCATGCCAGCATGGATAATGGACATTAAATGACGATAATGATGATAATGATTATATGCGCATGTGTGTGAGTGCATGTGTGTGTGTGTGTGTGTATGCACTGGCTGTGTGGTGAGAAGCTTGCTTCCCAACCACATGGCTACAGGTTCACTTCAATCTCACTGCGTGGCACTTGGGCAAGTGTCTACTACTATAGCCTCAGGCTGACCAAAGCCTTCTGAGTGGATTTGGTAGACAAAAACTGAAAGAAGCCCGTTGTCTTTATGTATATATATATATGTGTGAGTGTGTGTGTGTGTGTGTGTGTGTGTGTGTGTGTGTGTGCTTATCCCCCTACCATCACTTGACAACCGATGTTAGTGCGTTTACGTCCCTGCAACATAGCTATTCAGCAAAAGAGACCGCTGATAAAATAAGTACTAGGAGTACAAAAATTAGTCATGTAGTCGATTTGTTCGACTAAAGGCAGTGCTCCAGCATGGCTGCAGTCAAATTACTGAAACAAATAAACGAACAAAAGAATGCATATATACAGACATGCCTATGCACATATACAGATTCACAGATACATACATGCTGGCATAAACATAATACATGCTCTTTTGACAATACAGCAGTTGTTTTCTAAATTATTAAAATGTTTTTCTTATTTTCAAATGACCTTACGACTTGTTTGCAACAGCAAAGTTCCAATATATCAACAATAACTCCAGATCTTCATGTTTCGTATTTTTCTTTACTTTACATTTGACAAACATAGCGATGCATTCTTGTATTTCACCAATTCATATCTTGGGGACGTAGGTATACTGGAGTATCACAATGTTGGTGGTCGGCTGCGGTTGATCATATCTGACTGTGTACTTAGCTGTTGCTTTATTTCATGAGAGTTAAAGCTGACTTCAGTGGAATTTTAACTCAGAATGTAAACACTCGTAATAGTTTCTTACTTCTTTATTGCCCACAAGGGGCTAAGCATAGAGAGGACAATCAAGGATAGACTAAGGGATTAAGTCGATTACATCGATCCCAGTGCGTAACTGGTACTTAATTTATCGACCCCGAAAGGATGAAAGGCAAAGTCGACCTCGGCGGAATTTGGACTTAGAACGTAGCGGCAGGTGAAAATACCACTAAGCATTTTTCCCGGCATGCTAACGTTTCTGCCAGTTTCTATAACAGTTTCTGTAAAGCATTTTATCTAACCCTTATGCATGCACAAACACACACATCATCATTATCCTCATCATCATTTAACATCCATTCTCCATGGTGGCATGTGTTACACAGTTTGACTGAAAACCAGTAAGCTGGGGAGCTGCTCCAGGTTCCAATCTGATTTGGCATGGTTTCTACAGCTGGATGCTCTTGCTAATGCCAACCACTCCGATAGTGCAGTGGGTGCTTTCTACATGCCACTGGCACAAGTGCCAGTCATGAAACACCAGCATTGACCATGACTATTATCTTACTTGGAGTGATAGGTCTTCTCAGGCACGGGGTACCACCAAGGGTCTTGGTTTCTTGTCCCTGCCTCTATGAGGCCCAAAGTTTGAAGGGCTGGTAGCTCAAAGCTATGAGAGTGTTAGTAATTTATTCATATTCTTTTCAAAATTCACAACACCTTTGCATCATATGTATATTTGTTTGTGTGTTATTAGTAACATTGGCACAAGGCCTGAGACTTTAACAAAATTGGATATTGGTAATTAACTTCACAAGCTGACTGGTACTCTGTTTCATGTACTCTGGGAGGATATAATGTAAAATGAACCTGAGCAAGATTTGAACTTCAAATATAAGAGAATGTAACTGATTACTAAAAGCATTTAATCCAAGGTTCCATTAATTCTGTCAGTTTTCTAATCAAGCCTATGAAATATTTGTCATCTCTGAATTCAGTTCTTACATCTGTTATTACATCATTGCTTTTAATTATGCTTAATTACCTTGTTTGCTTTAGTCAAACAGAATTAGATACTAAATACACAGCAATCCTTTTCTACAGTTTAGCAATTTAGCATGAAGAGATGATATTAAGCAAATTCATTCACAAATCAGATTGTTTCAAAGAGAGTTTATTCTCATCTCCGGATTCTATAGAGCTGAATGCATGTGAGAGACAAATATCATACCAGGAAACAATGACTGTAAATGGAGGTAAATTTCCTCAGAGATAGCTAAGTTAGATAAGTTAATATGCTATCAGAAGAATTTAGCGTTAACATTTTCATCAAAGATGCTTGTGCTAACATCTACTTGGAGGGAGAAATTGAAACTACCAAGGATTTTCAAATTTATTTGCTTGACACTGTCATAAAATATAGAAATAAAGAGGAGGCTTTTGCTCAAAGTATTGGTGTTCATATTTGCTTGCTGCATATGAACTTAAACAAAATTGTAGATGTTTTCACTGATACTAATTTAAGTTAAAGCCTTTTTCTATAATCATAAATAGATAATCTTCTACTGCACAATTCTCCAATCACTTCAAACACATAATCAGAAATATATATGCACACACACACACACACACACATATATATGTATAATATGAGCTTAAAGGGATAAATTATTCAGGTGGTTACCATGGTAGCTCTCAGGTGTATTGTGGTGAGTTTGCTTTGATCCATGCTTGTTGAAGGACTCTGAACAAATGTGCACAGAAAATTATGTGCCGTTGCATGTGCAACTGCTCATACTCTGTGCAATTGAAACACATGTAGGTCAATTTACCCTACAAATTATGCTGCATGGCAAAATTAAAAGAGAAAATTGATGATGTCTCTGTGTTCTTTATAATTGTTTGAAATATATATGTGTATGTATATATATATATATATATATATATATAAATTCAATTAGAGGTTATGTTAACCTCATAAAGGGATGGTTTCATCCAAGGAAATACTGGTCCAGTACGTAGTATTTTGGGGGAATTCATTTCCTTAAAATAATAGGTATACATGAAAACACATAGTTTATATTCATATAAAAGAATAAAAAGAAAATGGAGATTGGGAAGTTAATAATTGTTTATTATTAACAGCAAATTGTTCATCATCTCTTACAGCTGTTTCAATTAATACTCACTAAATATTAATTAAATATTAAATTCATATGACCTGTGTATAATATCTACAGGGGGAAAAAAATATACCCTTGAATGTTTTATATGTGTTTATGGATTCATTATAGCAAAATGCTATAATATAAAATATCCAAGGGTATATTTTTTCCCTCTGAAGATATCATGCCCAGGTCATATAAATTTAATATTTAATTAATATTTACTGAGTATTAACCGAAACAACTGTAAGGGATGATGATTAATTTGCTATTAATAATAAAGAATTATTAACTTGCCAATCTCCATTTTCTTTTTCTTCAGTTATATATATATCATCATATATATATTTATATATATACTCTTTTACTCTTTTACTTGTTTCAATCATTTGACTGTGACCATGCTGGAGCACCGCCTTTAGTCGAGCAAATCGACCCCAGGACTTATTTTTTGGAAGCCTAGTACTTATTCTATCGGTCTCTTTTGCCGAACTGCTACGTTATGGGGACCTAAACACACCAGCATCGGTTGTCAAGCGATGTTGGGGGGACAAACACAGACACACAAACACACACACATATTTATATATATATATATATAGATACATATATACGACGGGCTTCTTTCAGTTTCCGTCTACCAGATCCACTCACAAGGCTTTGGTCGGCCCAAGGCTATAGCAGAAGACACTTGCCCAAGGCTATAGCAGAAGACACTTGCCCAAGGTGCCACGCAGTGGGAATGAACCCGGAACCATGTGGTTGGTAAGCAAGCTACTTACCACACAGCCACTCCTGCGCCTATATATATATATATAATATTTCGGACTAATGGTTATATGTCAATTACTGCGTTGAAAAATACCATTGGCACAGTTTGGGCTACCTGGTGTCAGCCACAGTATATTACAATTGGATCTACTTCAAAAACTCTGCAGTGTTAGTTGAGATAATAAAAATAATTTTCTAAGTAAGCAGAAGATGGATTTGGTATTGGTCTTTATTTTACACAATGGCTGAACATCTTCATCCAGGATTGGGAAATAGTTTTTTTGCTGCACTCAATCACTGTTTCCCTAAAAAAAGCACATACATCCAGCTGTTCAACTAGCAGACTGTAAAACTGTCGTATGCTAACTCATCGGATATGCAGCACCACATTCATAGAATTAACAACCAAAAACTAAGGCAACACACAGGCAGCACATTGGCCTTCAAGAATTGATGGAGACAGACTACAACCTCCTTGATTATTATGTGTGGAGCACAGTTAAGTGACAGACCAATAAAATACCTTGTAACACCAAAGAAGAAATGAAGGCAAGGATTATGGCAGCATTCACCAACTTAAACAAGGAGACTCTTCAGAAGAGTTGCAGGAGATTCCAAAGTCGTCTGGAGGTCGTGGTTGAAGCCAATGGCGATTTTATTGAATAAGTTTACTCTTTAGTATTTCAAGATATGTTTATGTAATTTTGATAAATATATCTGTTAAAATGAAATGTCAGTTTTATTTTCATTTTTGCATAATTTCGATGACAGTTTATTCACAGCACCCTGTATATTTACTTATATATAAGGCAGACTCTCCTGTTGTAAATGACTGATGAAGGCTCCACACCTTCATGTCTTTACTTTGATTAATAAGTTGAGCACTGGTTTGTAACAAGGAGTGATTTTATAGTGTTGAGTAGCAACCTTGAGTAGGTTTCTGCTTTTTTATTGTGGGAAGCAAGCCCTACCTAGCTACATGCTATATATATAATCTATTTATCTACATGTATGGAGCTTATAAATATATATATATATATATATATATATATATATATATATAGAGAGAGAGAGAGAGAGAGAGAGATACACACATATACACAGACACATCAATAACGAGAAATTTGATTATTTTAGTGAATCACCTCGAATTCTTGATTATTTTTGAAAATAAATGGAGACACAGGCAGAGGATCGTATTTAAAGATATAATTAAGGAAGGGAGTTAATCACTCAACAAGTTCATTATAATCACAGAAGGGAGTTAATTGCTTAACACGTCCTCTGTAAATGCTTGATTTTAATTTTAATGTATTTAGAATGAATAAACAAATGAATAAATAATAAATTAATTAATACTTTACTTCTTCTGTACAATTTTTTAAAAAATGATTGTTTATTTCTATTTCAAAAAATTTTTAAAGATACAAAATAGAAACAACACAAAAGAAAGTCACTAGATTTAATTTTGCCAATTTTACAAAGCGCGTGCATAACTTCAACATCAGCCTTGGAATCTTGGAATTTTCAACCAATTATTTAGAAAACGCTATTCGATTCATAGACCTCCTGCTTCCATTGCTCTCTGTTTCTTGTTCATAGGTGTCAGAACTGTAAAAGTTGTTGCTCCTTTTTGTTTTTTCATTATGTTTTTTTCTTCCAATTAATTTATTTATTCATTTAAAAAATTTTTTTTTTCAATGGTAGAGTGAAATAATGTGATGGAAAGTATTTATCATTAGTGGAAATCATTTTATTGTTTTGTGGGAGTGGAGAGAGAGAAAGCGAAAAAAAATATTAAATTTAAAAATTTAAAATAAAAATATTTAAGAAACGTGTCAATAATAATGTGTGTATGTATGCAAAAAAAATCTATATCAATGATTATATGTGTATAAATGTGTGCATGTATGTGAGAGAGAGACAGACAGACAGATAGACAGAGAGAGTGTGTGTGTACGTGTGTTTGTGTGTATGTATGCCTGTGTGGGAGTGTGCATATATGTCTGTTCATGTCTGGAAGAATTTGTTTGCTTTGCTTCTTCTCATTTTTGTCCTTTTATTTTCCTTCAAACTTAATTCAATGAAAATTCAAATGAGAAAATAAGAAAATGAAAAAAAAAAGAAAAAAGAAAACAATAATAACTAGTAAAACCAGTAGCAACAGCTACAGCCAAGTTAACTCAAGATGGCAGTATTTGTAATAGTGAGGTTTAACGGAGTCTTAACAGTTGTTTCTCTTATTTTTTTTGTTTTTTATTCTGGCAAGTGTGAAAGTCAGTTAATCAAACTCAATATTTCTTTGGTACATGTAGCCTCATATAACACTGATTCAATTATCACTGATCTGAGATAACATAGTATGCTTAATTGTGAACCACGTTATGCTTATCAAGAACTGATCTGCGATAGCATGGGTCTGCAATCAGAGAAGGATTTTATTTGTATCACAAAAGTGTGACCCACTGACCACACATTTGTCATACAAAAGTGCTCATGGTCCTAGGTTCAGTCCCACTGCATGGTACTTTGGGCAAGTGTCTTCTACTATAGCTTCAGGCCAACCAAAGCTTTGTGAGTGGATTTGGTAGATGGAAACTGAAAGAAGCCCTCGTATATATATATATATATATATATATATATATATATACGTATATATCTATGTGTATGTGTCTTTGTGTCTGTGCTTGTCCCCCCACCACTACTTGTCAACCGGTGTTGGTGTGTTTACATCCCCATAACTTGGTGATTCGGCAAAAGAGACTGATAGAATAAATATCAGGCTTTAAAAAATAGGTCCTGGGGTTGATTTGTTCGACTGAAAACCTTCAAGGTGGTGCCCCAGCATGGCCACGGTCAAAAGTGACTGAAATAAGTAAATGATACAAGAGAAAAAAATCAATCCAGATTACTGAGTATTGCTTGTGTTTACATGACCATATAGTGAGGTAGCTTGTTTTTTATATAGATTTATATGTTTGTTGCTTTGAGTTGGACCTTGTACCTTCGAAGAGGGCAACCGCGTGGTTTTATTTTCCTGAAGTGAGCTCACTGGATAAGACTTGGCATGGGAATCATGAGTCTGCCTTTCTTGTTACATGTCCTGACCATCAAAGACAGAGTTTCATGATTTTATTCAGTGATCTCGCTTCAGGAAATATACAACAGGGTTAGAGTTAGTCGAAGATACAAAGACCAGAACAAAGCAACACTTTAAGCCAATGGAACTGAGCCTAAGTCATTTGAAACACAAGCCTGAGACCATATCAAAGGAACCAAAAACCTCAAAGCCACCAGAAGAGTAAAGGAAGAAATCAAATGACAGGAGAGAAAGGCTTCACAAAATCAACCTCATCCTCAACCAACATTGCCAACCGATCACTTGCTGGTCTAACAACTTTGCTGATAAACCACTTAAAATTCTGAAAATAACCAAGTTTTTATGTCTATCAATGTGATTCCCAAATGATGAATGGGAGATGTTTAGTTCACTGTGAAAATATTAAAACTCTATTTTCGTAATATAAACTCTGTGCAACGTTTGGCTAAAAATTCTGTTGTACAGTCAAGCCTGCTTGTACATACATGTAGATGTGTGTGTGTGGGGGGGGGAGTGAATGTGAGTGTGTGTGTTTGCATAAAGCTACACATCACTATCATTGTCATTATTGTCTTAATGTTTACTTTGCCATGCTCTCCTCTAAAAGAAGCCCGTCACATATATGAATATATGTGTGTTTGTGTGTGTGTGTGTGTGTGTGCGTGTGTGTGTGTTTGTGTGTTTGTGTGTGTGTGTGTGCGTGTGTGTGTGTGTGTGCGTTTGTGTGTGTGTGTGTGTGTGTGTGTAAGTCTTTGTATCTGTGCTTGTCCCCTACCACTGCTCGACAACCAGTGTTGTTGTATTTATGTCCTTGTTGTAAACTTGGCAGTTCAGCAAAAGATACCAATAGAATAAGTACCAGACTTTAAAATACAAAAAAAAACAAAAAAATACTAAGCGCAGGAGTGGCTGTGTAGTAAGAAGCTTGCTTCCCAACTACATGGTTTTGGGTTCAGTCCCACTGTGTGGCACTTGGGCAAGTGTTTTCCACTATAGCCCCGAGCCAACCAAAGCCTTGTGAGTGGATTTGGTAGATGGAAAACTGGAAGAAGCCCATCATGTGTGTGTGTGTGTGAATGTTTGTATGTATTTGTGTGTATGTGTTTGTCCCCCACCATCACTTGACAACTAATGTTGGTGTGTTTACGTCCCTGTAACTTAGCAGTTTGGCAAAAGGGACCGATAGAAATAAGTACTAGGCTTACAAAGAATAAATCCTGGGGTCGATTTATCCAGCTAAAGCGGGTGCTCCACCATGGCCGCAGTCAAATGACTGAAACAAGTAAAAGGTAAAAGACATGTCTATGCCTGCTTACAACAACAAGAACTTAAAACAACTAGCGAAATCATGGAGCACATTATCAAGCCACTCAATTGTGGGTAACAGCTATGGAATATATAAGTGAAATTTTATATTCTTGGTAAATGTCTGATTGCTATTGAATGGTGGTAAGCCATACTTCAGCTAAACTGGTGGAACCTCTATAGTAGAGGTTTTCCAAAGCTTTTCTTTTCCAGTTAACTCCTGGCAACCATTTTGAAAGTAAATTTTCCTCCTCTCTGTTTTGTTCAATAAATTGAGTTTAGACTTTTACCATAATAAAACAACTGACAAATAGAAATTTAAAATACTGTTTCTAAACATTATTAAGTTCAACTAACGATAACAATAAAAAATAGTATATAACAATGTTATTTCTCTTATTCACTTATTTATGAACTAATGGGGAACAGATAGCAGAACAAAACAGTCTGCTGAATTAGACTACTCCATTAGCAATAAAATAAATAGATAAATAAATAAATAAATAAATAAATAAAAATTGAAGTCAACAATAGAGATCATTAAATCCAAAGTGATTAGACAGAAAAAAATTGCTAAGTTTTTCACCTACTTCAAATTTTCTTCTCAGTGTTAAATTTAAAAAAAATTTTATAATTGCTAAAGATAAAATATGTACAAATTCATAATCAGTACATTTACTTCCTAGATAGGCAAAATTTGCCTATCTAGGAATTCTCTCCAATGTGGCGTGAATTGACCTCATATTTGGGTACCCTGAGCTATACAGTTTTAAAATTGCACCACTCCAACTTAAAAAGGAAACAAGTTGTGTAACCAAGTTACAACTTCAAAAAATGAAAAGAATATCTTTACTCGTATGTCTAGGGCTTATGATTAACAAACTTCAAACATCTCACTCCAATTTATTTGTTTTAAATAAAGAAACAAAACAAAAAAAAATCAAACGTCCTTCCCGAGTCATTGCTCATAAGGATAGGATGCTAGTCATATCACAGAGTTACTCACTTTTCCCAGTTGTATGGACTGGAGTAACTTGAAATGAAGTGTTTTGCTCAAGAACACAATGTATCATGCAGTTCAGGAATTGAAACCAAAATCTTATGAATCATACAGGGTGTCCACGAGGTCTGGGTACATGGAGTAAATAAAATCATAACATAAATAATTAAATATAAGAAATAATAATTTCTTAAAGTATGTGTTAATTCCCATGTGGGTACATGGAGTAAATAAAATCATAACATAAACAATTAAATATAAGAAATAATAATTTCTTAAAGTATGTGTTAATCCCCATGTACCCAGACTTTGTGGACACCCTGTAAATGCAACACACTAATCACTAGGCCATGTGCCTCCACAATAGTAGTAAACAGATTTAATAAAGATAAACTGGAATATTAGTTATTTGGGTTTTTTAAAATGTCATTATGAAGCATACATCTGCCTGGCCAAGGGTTCAAATTTGGTCATATTTAATAATAGAATTTATTATTTAAACCAAAGTTAGACCTGGTCGAACAAATCTATGATAAAAATGTTCGAGTTGTAACTATCCTCTGTGTTTTTTATCTATCTTATTATTGTTACATGGTCTACATTGTTCAGTGTATCCTTTCTTTAAGATAAAACATTTAGCTACTACTTTTACCTGGTCAAGTTATCACATAGAGGCTGTCTTGTTGATGTGGCATTTAATAGTTTGTCAGGTAAAAACCCAACCAGAGACTCTGATTTTCATATCCAAAGTGAATGTCTTCAGTGAGGTCTCGGTGACCTAATGGGTTACAGAATAATTAATTTTGAAAATATAAATTAACTTTCTGTTATAATTAACAATACAAACAAGTTAGCTGCTTTTTCACCTTTTATTTTTGATAATGAGTTGGACTGCTTAGATTCTGATTACTTTCATTTTCAACAAATTCTGCAGTAGTTAACATTTTAATGAAAATATTTGCTTTTTATGTTTTTAAATATTTGCAATTTGTAGTTGTAGCTTTTTCTCCAGGGTATTAGCCTGAGCAAAGATATAAAGAAATTGGGTTGTCCAAAAATAAGAAGCACCCTGTAAATTTTACTAGTAATATTCAAATGAAAAGTAGTACATTACAATAGGTTGCTATTATAGTTGACTCTTTTGGGCATCAGCCAGAGTATACATACATACATACATACATGCATACATATATATAAAGATAAACTTACTTGGAAATGGATGCGTGGTGTTCAATAATATAATAATATAATATATATATATATATAGCATATATACATACATATATGTACATACTTACATATACATACATATATGTGTGTGTGTGTGTGTGTGTGTGTGTACAAGACGTCACAAAATGCCGGTGGCATGTAAAAAGCACTATCTGAGTGTGGTCATTGCCAGTGTCGCATGACTGGCCCTCATGCCAGTGACACATAAGGAGCACCCGCTATACTCTCAGAGTGGTTGGCATTAGGAAGGGCATCCAGCTGTAGAAACCTTGCCAGACCAGATTGGAGACTGGTGTAGCCTTCTGGCTTGCCAGTCCTCAGTCAAACCGCTCAACCCATGCCAGTATGGAAAGCAGACGTTAAACGATGAGGATGATGGCGATGATGATGATATACACACACACATGATGAACTTCTTTCTGTTTCCATCTACCAAGTCTACACACAAAGCTTTGGTCAGCCAGGGGCTATAGAAAAAGACACTTGGCTAGGTGCTACACTGTGGGAGTGAACCTAGAAACATGTGGTTGGAAGCAAACGTCTTACCACACGACCACACCTAAGTTCTGTTACTGAGGTGATGTAATTAGTGCTGGCAGTGGGGTTAAAGGTATCATAGTAACTAGGATTTGAAAATAGATTTAAAATCAAAAGAACTATTATTCTTGCTGGAAATGTCATTTCCTTTCGCTAAATATAAAAAGAAATCTGGTTAGATGAATATGAGAGAATTCTGTTGGTAACAAGATAAGGAAAATGAATCCTGGGTATGTGATTATTAATACAGACCCAATGAAGTAAGGCTTATTGGATGTTCAATGTCTGGTTCCAAGAAAGATTGACTGCATTCTGTGGAAGCAATGCAGCTGGTATGAATAGATGATGTCAATAGATATTATATTCTGTGTTTAACCCTTTAGCATTTAAACCAAAGGCACGTGGCTTAGTGGTTAGGGTTTTCGGCTCACAATCATAAGGTCGTGAGTTCGAATCCCAGCGACACTTTGTGTCCTTTAGCAAGACATTTTATTTCATGTTGTTCCAGTCCACTCAACTGACAAAAATGAGTAGTACCTGTATTTCAAAGGGCCAACCTCATCACATTCTATCACGCTAAATTTCCCTGAGAACTACATTAAGTGCATATGTGTCTGTGAAGTACTCAGTCACTTGCACGTTACTTTCATGAGCAGGTTGTTTCATTGAATTGGATCAACTGAAAGCCTCATCATTGTAAATGATGGAGTGCCAGTTATTTAAATCGACCATATCTGGCTCGAATATTCTATCTGCTTTATTCAGACCAGTCAGTCCTGGCCTCTCATACCTACCTTACAATATCATTCTGGAAATAAACAATCATATTATAAAAATTATACAGCCATAAGATAATGCATGATTAATTCAAAGCAATATGAAAAAATGAACATTTTTTTTCTTTGATAAAGTAATCGGAATGGTAAAGGTGTAAAAGATGACCAAATTTTGGTGTTGGAAAACAGGCACCTAAAAACCTTACCACATTGTTTCAGGTTCAGTTTCACTGATTTGCATCTTGGGTACGTGTCTACTTATATAGGCTTAGCTGACCAAATATTGGTGAATGGATATGGTAGAGGGAAACTGAAAGAAGCTTATCATATATATATATATAAATAAATGTGTGTGTGTGTTTGTGTGTATTTGTGTCACATCATGTGACAGTTGCAAGTGGGTGTTACTGTCATACAAACAGTTTTATTCACTTTCAGTACGGTTTGAAAACATGTCTGGCCATGGGGAAATATTACTGGGTGGTGAAACAGGTGAGGAGTAGTGGTGACAGGAAGAGCATCCAACCTTAGAAAAATCTCTCTCTCTCAAAAAAAAAAAAACTATACCCAACCCACGAAAGCATGGAAAAGTGTACATTAAAACGATGATGATGATGGTGATGATGATGATGACAATGATGATGATGATGACAACGACATAACCACCAGGCATCACTAATGAGTTGATATAAAAATCAAGATGCCTGTAAAGATGATTTAGTGCATTTCCATCAAACTATGCAAATATGGAGAAAGATGGATGCTGAAACAATGATGATTATGATAATTGTGATGATTAGGACAATAAATATATGAACAACACAAGATATGGACTGGTTTGAAGAATCTCTCTTTTTTCTTTTTTTCTTTCATAACTGGAAAGTAATAGTTCAGTGTTTAATGTGTCATAGACTGCTTGAAAAACATTTCATTAGTAACTTCTCATCATCACCATAAGTGCCTCAGTGAGAGATGTAATGTTGCTAACATAAAATTAGAGGCTGCCATATTTCATAAATGTAAATTCAAAAGCAGCTGCTCTTTAATATTTTATAACTTTTTCTGTAACAAGACTTGCTTCAGAAACTGGGTAAACTGTATTAATAGTTTTTATATGTTCACTAGGTTATCAGTTTTGGTATATATAAACAGACTACATTTAAATGTCTACAGCCAACGGTTATATATCTTTCTTGTGTCACAAACAATTAAATATTCCAGTTTTGTTTCTATTTTGGTACCATATAATATCCCATTGAGCTTTCATTTTCTTTTCTTATTGTCTAACAATGCTCTATAAGTTTTTAAAGTTAATTAAATCAAAAATATAACACTTTTTGATTTGCTTCTATGGCTTGTTGCACCTAACAATGAACTGGTATGATAAAAGGAGTATGGTTTGTTGTTGTTGTTGTTGTTGGCACTCCGTCACTTACGACGTCGAGGATTCCAGTTGATCCAATCAATGGAACAGCCTGCTCGTGAAATTAACGTGCAAGTGGCTGAGCACTTCACAGACACATGTACCCTTAACGTAGTTCTCGGGGATATTTAGTGTGACAGTGTGACAAGGCTGGCCCTTTGAAATACAGGTACAACAGAAACAGGAAGTAAGAGTGAGAGAAAGAGTACAGTAGGGTTCGCCACCATCCCCTGCCAGAGCCTTATGGACCTTTAGGTGTTTTTTTGCTCAATAAACACTCACAACACCCGGTCTGGGAATCGAAACCGCGATCCTCTGACCGCGAGTCCACTGTCCTAACCACTGGGCCATTGCGCCTCCACAGTCTGGTTTACCAGCATGAAAAAAACAAATATGAGTTTAACAGAGGATCAATGCATTAGTTTGCAACATTGACAAATAAGATAGGGTAGAGCTCTCATCAACACACACACACATATATATATGTGTGTCTTTGTGTTCCCCTGCCACCATTTGATAACTGATGCTGGTTTGTTTATCTCCCCGTAACTTAGTGCTTCAGCTAAAAGAGACCAGTAGATTATGATCCAGGCTTAAATATATGTAATAGAGTTGATTTCTTCAATTAAATTTTTCATGTTGCTGGAGCAGCATTGCCACACTCTAGTGACTGAAATAATAACTACACACACACATACATACATATATATGCAAACATTGTTAACTCTTCTATGTCTTGCAGTGGCACAATGGTCAGTAGTAGTAGTAGTGGTATGAAGGTGAGCAAGTGCTGTAACAGCACAGCATTGCAGCCATCGTTTCTTGGCAATTTGCTACTCTTAACAGATGAAATCTTTGCACCAGTTAGGCAACAGTCCTCCAGCCCATGGACTTGTTTGGGTAGTTGTTGCTGGTGAGGGTTTTCCTGGATTTGGCATGCAAATCCTACCTCAAACTCTTTTAGTCACCTTTTTTTATGACACATTGAGTCTGTTCATTGACATGCTGATGTCCACACACAGCACAAAGTCGGAGCTAGAGAAAAATTATTTCACATGAATCTCAGCATAAACAAACCCAATGGATTCTAGAGGTTTACAAACACGTAAATACCTTTTATACTTCTTTGATTCGTAAATAGGACAGATATTCACCTGTTGTTGCTACGTGTTGATTGAATTGCAGAGAATAAATTAATGACTATTGTTATGTATTTGAGAGGTATGGAACACACGCAACAGTTTTCAATTTCCTACTCAAATAATTTAAGTTTATGTTTCGGCCGTGCAATTCAAGGCTGTACTTTAAAATAACTGCCATAGAACATCTCGTTTAAATGGCATTTTGTAACGAACAATCATAAATCATGTCCTGCTGTTTATGTCTTCATTTTAAAGATGGCGGCAGATTTATTCCTCCGAGCTTCCAGGGCAAATAAACAGTGATTAGATGGTCAATAAACATTATATCGCCTGTCTCAAGATCATTATGTCACTTCGTAGAAACGAGTTTGCCAATTACGTCATAGCGAGACGTTGTCGTCGTTTTGTTTAAACTCTTTGACAAATCATTAAAGTCGTAAGTAACTGAATGGGAATGACGTCTTTAAACAAAGCTGAGTATGTCATTTGCTTGCTTTTATGGATGATCTATAATAGGTTTAGTGTCAATCTGGGCGTCTGGAACTATAATAAACCAAGACGAAATACGTAGTCGATTGATTTAGAAAGTTATTGGGAGGAGACGGTCGGAATTTATACGATTATCCTACTTAACTACATTGAAATTATGGCCACGGTGGTTTTCTTCTCTTAACTATTGGTTTCCATTACACCTGCACCTGATTATATATATATATATATAT
>NC_068990.1:12454862-12469099 GCF_001194135.2 Octopus bimaculoides
ATATATAATAATAAAAATAAAAAGATAAAGAGAGCAATGGTAAGGTTGGAGAAGTATTTTATGGATAGAGTCTTACAGCTGTTTCTGGGAAGATCCAGTACTTCCCTTCATCGGAGACAGAAAAAAATAAAGTAATCTATTATTATATCCATAGGCGGATATTTTTAGTATGAAGTGGTAAAGAGTGTGATGTGCTGAAAAAAGAGAGAACAGTACTTGAAGTGTAGTTTCATTCCGTGCAAAGTAATCCCTGTGTGGATAATCCGGGAATTTATGTTGGAGCGAAAGTTGATATAGCATAGATAACGGAGGTACATATATTCCATATTGCGATGGATTTTTGCTTGTTTACTTGAAGAATGGCCGCTATCTATGCTATATCAACTTTCGCTCCAACATAAATTTCCGGATTATCCACACAGGGATTACTTTGCACGGATTTCTACACGGATATTTACCACTGGAATGAAACTACACTTCAAGTACTGTTCTCTCTTTTTTCAGCACATCACACTCTTTACCACTTCATACTAAAAATATCCGCTTATGGATATAATAATAGATTACTTTATTTTTTTGTCTCCGATGAAGGGAAGTACTGGATCTTCCCAGAAACAGCTGTAAGACTCTATCCATAAAATACTTCTCCAACCTTACCTTTGCTCTCTTTATCTTTTTGTTTTTATATATTTACATATACACACGCTAATACACGACTTATAATACCCAATCCTGTTCATACAACGACTGGGGCAAACTAGTCGGTATACAGCACTTACTCGGTATTACCTGTATCCTCCTGGGTTTGGTTAAATCCAATACCCTCCTCAACCATATATATATATATATATATATATATATATAATACCTGTTTTGCCTACCGGCTTTATGCGTATGCTGTTTTAGTTAAAGCTAAGTACCAGTCAGGTACTGAGGCTGATTTAATGAATATATTGAAGTCACAGGAAACTTCCATAAACAACTGGCTTAGTGTTTGTTTTTGTTGTATTATTTTCTCTAAGATATTAATAAAACGTGACTTTTTTCAACTACGTGCAATGTCATTTATTATGTAGTGTTGACATTGTGTACAAGTCGTGTACTACCAGTTAATGGGTGACTTAAAATATTTGTTTAATTACTTTAATTATATTTATGCTATTTCAATGAATTTTTTTTTTCATCTGTAGCTATACTTCCGTACACAGATTTAATCGACTGTTTGCCCTTCCCATAAATTTGAGGCGTTGTGCCTCTATTAGAAATCAATTTAGTCACGTAAAACAGTTTTTCAATGTTTGGATGCATATAACATCTCATGTAGCAGTTTGTTGGCGAAAGTTAAGGATTACCATCCAATCAATAAATGAATGACTGAAGAAAATCAGTTTCTATCATGAATATTTTCTAAATTACATGTTATTGCCACACCAATGGTTCTTCGATTTGGTAATAAAAACATTTTTGTCTTAGCGATAAGAAAGAATATTCTTTTAAAATTAGTTTTGTGTTGTAAATTCATCACTGGTTGAATTATTTTACAATTACAATTTTATTGTTTCAAAACTAATTCATCCATAATTTCATTTTTATCTCGTATTGTAATACCAATAATAATAATTATTATTCCTATATTATTATTAAAACAACTAATGACTGTTTTAAAGAGTTTCCAATGCTTTCATTAATTTATATTAGTGAATTATGTATTTCACAACATAAAGTGACTTTATTTCCGAACTTTTTACTTCAGTTACAAATAATTAAATTTTGCATGATATATTGTTTTTCTTTTAAAGAAAAAAAAAAATCATTGTGTGCGTAAATCCGAATTTCAAACAATGGTAATCATAATTATGACAAATGACAAATTTTATGCATTCAAACATTGTTTCCTTCTTTGTTTAAACTCAAAGTCAATTCTTTACGCAAAAGATTGAATGGATCTCTCTTTGACTATATAGTACTTTATTGCTGTTTATCTTCTTTAGCTCTGGCCAAACCCATATTCATTTGTTTTTTTTCCTATCCAATGTTATTCTCTTTTTAGTTTAGAGAATTTGGCTTCTATTTCTAACTGCTCATACAACTACGTCGAATTTATCTTATTGGCTTGTTGGCCTTGTCGAATTTGGTGATGCTATGGCTATTGTCTTCTACTTGAGCCATCTTTAGTCTTCTAGCTGAAACCACATAGAACTACATTATCCAAAGCGCTCTATATTATTTTATTAAAACAGTTACATCTACAGCTTCCAGTAGAAGATACCTTGCTGGTGCAGCTAATTGCAGGATTTGGAAGTGCTGGGGGGGGGGATAAAACACGAGAGAACTTATTATTACGATGTTTGTATTTCCTATTGTTTTAGTAATGTCCTCTGACCCACGTCATCAACAGCAGCAGTTCTCAAAGTAACACATGCAAATTATGCTCTATTCACATCAACGTAGGCTGAAGAAAATAAAGGATTTTCTTTTTACTCATTCCTTACTCTTTATTAGTGAAAAATCGTAATTGAGTTTGCAGATAATATATTTCTTTACAATGTCGTTGGATAGGTTTTTTTAGCTGGTATGAAACGTGTCCCTGGCCCTCGCATTACAAATTCTTGTTTCCCAGAAGTAGTGTATAAAATGGTGGAAAGAAAGACAAGAAAACGAGCTTCAACGAACTGCAACGTTTTATTAAATAGTAGCGAACCAGGTGGACTCATCATGAAGATAAACTGTCTGTAGAAATTATACATACTCAGCTTCTCAATTCAGTCGGAATTTGGTTGCATGTGCTTAAAAAATAGGAACAAAATGACAACTTAGCCTCCTTGAAAGCAGTTCTCTCTCTGAAAATTCTCCTCTAAATGCTGAAAGCAGGAAAAATTCTCCTATTTATTGCTATGAAGAGGCTCAATAAGTATTTGATTTTGCCGCGAAGGTTGGCCTAAGATCGTACAACGTGACTGGATAGAAAACTGTATCCCGCGTAAAATAGATCACTTCAAGAAACGAACTCAGTCAAGTATTACACTATCACATGACCGGGTTATGTAACCAATCGTTAGGAACATGCAAGATGAGCCGATTTCCGACTCTTTAAGCCTACACAAGCAATTCGTGACAAACTTAAAATCATCAACCACAACAGTTTTTCTGATAGTTTTTCAATCCCCACAGCTCTGACCTGCTTGTCAGAGAAACATGGATCTAGGGAGAAGTGATTTTCAATGTGTCACGGCATACTGTATACTGTAAAGGGTATTTGGTGCACGTAAGATTTTTTTTTATTTTAATGTTAATTAAATCTTTTAAAATCCACGTTAGTGTTTACGAACTTTGAAAAATGCATTAATCGTTATTTCGTTTTGCCGAAGTGGTAAACTTAACGAAAGTGACATCAATTGAAATGAAACTGAAGTGGGCGTTAATACGATTGTGGGAAGTACATGAATCAAATAAACTGTAGAACGACCGTGCGAACCAAAGGAGAATGGAGAACAGGCTCCTTTTTAACGCGTCGCGCGCTCGACACAAAATATAATGATATATTATAATACTATAACATAGAGATTTCGCATGTGAAATGCGAAGAAGTTCCAGTAAGGAAAAGATAGAAACGCAACCGATAAAGATGAATAACAATAAGATTTATTGGAGCATTAAACTGTATGTCTGTGTGTGAGTGTGAATGCGACATATTAAAACACAATATAAGACAGGCCGTCATGTAAACAAAAGAGTGTGTATACAAATATATGTATGTAAATGCAAGAGATACAAAGCATAGAAAGAGTCTGTAACACAGGATGATAAGATACCAGTTCTCTTAAGGTACACAGTAGCTAGAGACTCTGTATATAAGAGGTTAAGGTTGAGGCAGAGCTAAGTCACTTGTCGTGCAGTTGAGGCTTCGCTGGAAACTGGCTGGCTGTGTTACGTGTGTGGTCAACGACCAGATCTGTGAGGATCTGAAGCCGCGACCAAGTGGCGCGGTTAAATTAGGCTATTTATAGGTACAGAGAGAATCCAGAAAAGCATCAGAAAAGCACTCTCTCACGTGACCTTATTAGTGGCTACGGTTAGTCGGTTTGCGTCCTGGCGCGAACGGACTGGAGGCAAATGCCGCGAAAATAAAAGTCAGTCAGGTGATGACACAGCAAGGCGGGAAAGAGTTGTTACCTGCTACGTTCACATTTGTACATAAATAACCGTGAGAGAGGTAGTTTCACTACAAAACCAAATTAGAGAGGATTTTCTCATCTAATTTATTGGTTAGCATAAAGTACTGGAAAACTACGATTTTACAGAATAGATAGCACATGTGTCAGCAAAATTACATTCTTTAAAGATTAACATTGAATTAACTCAAGGAGAGTCACTGCATTTGAATTTTGTTTATGAATATATTGTATTTTAGCCTATGTATCGCTTATTGAGTAGTTTGTTATAAGAATGATACCTATTTCTGTATTGCCCACCAGAGGCTAAACATAGAGGGAACAAACAAGGACAGACAAACGGATTAAGTCGATTACATCGACCCCAGTGCGTAACTGGCACTTAATTTATCGACCCCGAAAGGATGAAAGGCAAAGTCGACCTCAGCGGAATTTGAACTCAGAACGTAGCGGCAGACGAAATACCGTTAAGCATTTCACCCGGCGTGCTAACGATTCTGCCAGCTTGCAGCCTTAAATAAGAATGATACCAAGTTGCTAAAATTCAAAATTAGGCTGTAGCAAGCTGAACTTCAGCGTCCTTACAAGCATAATTTTTTAAAACTTTCACAAGCAGAAAAACTGAAAATGTTGGTTAAAAAGCACATGGCACCCAAGGCGATTGCCCGAGTTGTCGGTACCTTGCGCTTGTCCTCAGCAAAGCTATGAATCAATGGTCTGTGGAGGAAGTTGGCAAGAAGTTTCTTCTACAACTGTCTACGAATGTATTAACTGTGTAGAGCTTGGTTGATATGCATATGAAGCGGCATGTGAATGATATAACAGCAAACAACATTTAACAGAAACTTTTAGTTCATCGCACAAGTAATATTTAGGTTGGTCATAAATTATAAAGTTCCACAAGTCAACAGAAGCGAAGGAATAATTCAGTAGTGTTCATAAACAGTTGATTACAAAAGCTTTGTATTGAAGTTTGTCGAAACAAGAGGAAATATACACAGTAGATTCATATCAACCAACTTAATCGACATATCTATGCTGAGCAGAAAGTCGTAAAAACGACTTATACACTACAAGAGAGTGTGTGGAGCAGGGCCGTAGGTCACCACGCACAGAAACTTCGAGCTAAAAACACGCCTTTATATAACCCTTGTACCGAGACATTCCAGAAGGATCTAACAGAACCTATTATGTAAACGCTGCTGCTGATTGATCGATAGCTCAACTTCTCACATGAACAAGGTTGTGCTATGTTGTAACTTAAACATCGCAATCTGTCGACTCAGTTTCGAGTCTTGTTACAGTTGTTATGAGTGGAGGCGCAATGGCCCAGTGGTTAGGGCAGCGGACTCGCTGTCATAGGATCGCAGTTTCGATTCCCAGACCGGGCGTTGTGAGTGTTTATTGAGCGAAAACACCTAAAGCTCCACGAGGCTCCAGCAGGGGATGGTGGCGAACCCTGCTGTACTCTTCCACCACAACTTTCTCTCACTTTTACTTCCTGTTTCTGTTGTGCCTGTAATTGAAAGGGTCAGCCTTGTCACACTGTGTCACGCTGAATCTCCCCGAGAACTACGTTAAGGGTACACGTGTCTGTGGAGTGCTCAGCTACTTGCACGTTAATTTCACGAGCAGGCTGTTCCGTTGATTGGATCAACTGGAACCCTCGTCGTCGTAAGCGACCGAGTGCCAAAAAAAAAAAAAAAAAACAGTTGTTATGGCTCTCACAAAGGCATTTGCTTACATCTTGAACTATAGTCAGTTTTTATGCTGCTGCTTCACCGAAGAGCAACTTCTAAGCAACGGAGTTTTAAGATAAAATCTCACAGCGGTTTTAGTGACTTATAGCTACGCAGGAGTTCATAATTTATAATTCTTTGGCGCCAATTCTATGTTTTTGGTATCTATGATTACATAACGGCAATAAAATGAAAATAATTGTTGGATGTACGAAAATAACTCGACTATACTGAATGATTGTTAAGAGTGATGGCTAAAAATAGATGTTAGAGATCGTTAGAGGATCAAGAAAATCCCTTAGATTTTGAGAACAAATTTCGTTATGTTCAGTTTCACCTTTCGTCTGTTTGGAATTGATAAGGTATTGGTCAAGTACTGGGGATCGATAGTATCTTCCAGCCTTTTCTACTCCGAAAATTGCAGGCATTGTCCAGATATTTAGTCCATCATGTTCTGAGTTCAAATTCTGCTGAGGTTGACTTTGCTTGTCCTCCTTTCGGGATCGATAAAATAAGTCCCAGTCAGGTACTGGGATCGATGTAATTGATTATCCCCCCCCCCCACTTCTCTTGAATTGTGCCTATAGCAGAAAGAATAAATATTGATTATTGTTGTCATTTCTCACCATCGACATTCTCGTTTCAAAAACTACAGAGAAATGCAATTATTTATTTGAAGGTTTACAGAAAAGAAATTTATGAAGAGATGTGTGTCTGTTCCAGTGAGATTTAAATTACAAGATGTAATGACATATGGACAGAAAAGATAAATTTCGAAAAGATGCAATTTCCTAGCTGTCGTTTCATTCATTTCACCACGATGATAGCCAATTATTTTTCTACATTCTCTGTTATTGTTGGTTTCATTTTAATTGACGCTGCTTTCGATAAGGATCACCAACCTAAATGTGATTAACAAAACATAAGCAATAGTATTCTTTATATTTTTTCTAAATTCTTAACAGTGACCTTTGGTTTATAAGTTCATGTATCTGTGAGACCGATAATGCAGTACCAGTGTCGAACTTAACAAAAATATTAAATGAAAACATTTCTGAGATTTTACTTCACGGTGGAACTTCTATGTGGTCACTAAACAAGCTAGGTTCTTTTAAATTACGCCCTAGTAATTTATTTATTTATTACTGTATTGAAATTAAAAAGGCAATTTTGTCTCTATGAACTGTTATCTATATATCTGGATTGATTCCAGTGATAACAACTGAATGCTCCTAAAGCTGGATCCAGTCTCAAAATTAGGTAATGATAGGAAAACAACTAATAAATTTATAAATGGTCAAACGATATATCATTTAGAACAGACATGGACAAACTTTTCGAGAAGTAAGCCACATGAGACATGATTCATTAGGCAAGTGGCTCTACTAGAAAAAAAAAATTAAAGTAACTTTCCATTTAGCATGTCATTTAGAAAGTCTCATGGGCCATAGTTTGTCCATGAATGACTTAAACGATAATTTCGTAAATTGATCCAAAGGATCGTTTGGGGAAAATATGCGCCATATTACTGTTTCATAATAACTTATCAAAAATTCGAAACGAGAAAAATCTTCAAAATTTGAAAGATTTTTCGATTTTTGAGTGGAAGAAGTGCTGCAAAAGAACCTTTCAAAAATCTCTCAAGAGATCCAGGGTTAGTGTACAGGCTGTTGTAGGTTATGTATCAGATCATTAACGATTTGTAGTGTAAGGCGGCGAGTTGGCAGAAATGTAAGCATGCCGGATGGAATGCTTAGTGGTATTTTGTCTATCTTTGTTCTCAATTCAAATTCCGCAGAGGTCGACTTTGCCTTTCATCCATTCAGGGTCGATAAATTAAGTACCAGTTGCTTACTGGGATTGATCTAATCGACTGCCCCTCCCCACAAAGTTCAGGCCTTGTGCTTAGATTAGAAAAGATTAACTTTACCTTTCATTATTTCGGTTTCGATAAAATAAGTACTGGTTAAGAACTGGTGTCTATGTAATAGATTCTTCCTCTACCCGAAATTTCTGGCCTTGTGCCAAAATTTGAAACTAATTTGAGCCCAACATAAGGCAGAATTATTACTGTGCTGGATTTGCAAGTTTTTTTTTCTTCTAACTTTACATGCTGAGTTCAAATGCCTCTGGGGTCAACTTGGCTTTTTATTTTGGGGGGAGTCAAAATAACTACCAGTTTAGCACTGGGGTTAATCTAATCGATTTTACCCCTCCCAACATTGCTGGCCTTGTGCCAAATTTTGAAACGAATATATACTCAACTTTGCATAATGGACTCTGGGTGACTGAGATACATTTTTGAAAAATAAAATGAAAAAAATGCACCTCATATGGTATCAAACACAGTATTTCATGACATTTGTAAATTTGGATACATTGGGGCAGCTTTGATTGAAAAATCAGGATTCTTGTTTCCCTAAGGCTCAAAGACTTTTTCAAATTTTTGAACAGCCTGAAATAAATTTTTGCCTATACAGAACCACTAATTTCCTTGGTCTCTGGTTTATTTATATTTCATATGATGCTACTTCCCTGCTCTTCCATTATTTCAGTATTGATAGGAGAATAAATAATTTAGAGTTCTGTTAAAGATTTGGAAATTATTTCATATGTATTCCTTTTCTTTTGATGTTAGCTCTCTCTTTCATATTAAATTCTAACCATCAGTTACATTACATTGTGCAATAAAATCATTTTTCAAAGAGCTGATTCTGTGATAGTTTTTCTGCCAAAACTCCCAAATATTGTATTGTACTTCCTGTTGATCATTTACATTCTAGCTAATTTGATATATTCAACTGTCCAATCAACTGCTTTATGATCTCTCCTCTTTTAACTAAAGAGTTCAGTGCATCAATCATTGTTCTTTGATGCATATTGAGCTAACCTGTTTTTTTTTTTACTAACTTAAAGTTCTCCCTCTCTCTCTCTCATATTTTTTTTCATTCCTTCACTCATTATTTGATATTTATTATGATGCTTTTAAAAACTGTTTTACCAAATTGTTATTCTTCCTTTCTCACTATAATTTAGCAATATTACCGTAGTCAGGCTAGTTAGAAAGAGCAAAGGTTCACATGATATTTATTTTTACCTTGCATCTTGTTCACTGCTAACCCTAATGTTCTCAAGATTAAATACAAAACTAGTTTTGTTTGTATTAAAGGGCTACAATCATTTCATTTGACTTCAGTAAATTTCTTTGCAATTCTTTGGTTTCAGGTTCAGTACTTCTCTCCAGCAACTTTGGCAAGTGTCATCTAAGTATAGCCTCAGATCGTGAACAAGAACCTTTGGGTGAAACTAGGTAGACAGAAACTGAGAAAGCCTGTCAAAAGTCTGTTTGAGTGCATATACTGTTAGCTCATTCATCAAATTGAGGATGACTTAACAGGGATATAGGCAAACGTTAGATTGGTCCAAATTTGTTTTCTATTTCTTTTATACTGAAAAAGAGCTGCATGTGCACCAGATGCTCTCTCTCAGTCTTACACATTATGCCAAGTGACAAAGTAAAATAAACACAGTAAGCATATCTATATAAAAATGTTAAAATGGTTGAAGGGATCTCCACACCTTGCAGTACCATCTCATTTCATGTGTTGCCCAAGCCATAAAATATATCTGGTATTTGCCCTATATTATAGCTTCTAGCCCAGGATGACAATATGTTGCTACCTGCACCAGTTGTCTCTCTTGGTCTCCTAGTTACAAAACCATGTAAATAAAGATTACATAATTCTTCCATGCCTATTTAGATGAAATACAAACATGCTACAAAATATATACTTGCATGCATGTATATACATATGTACATATAACAAGCTGGCTGTTAACTCAACTTGAGTCAATCTTCTTTCTGACAGGGTTTCTTTTTCACCCAACCAGATTTCTCAAATCAGCCTCCTCATAAGGTAGGCTTGTTGGAGGTTGCCAAATTTAATTGCTGTCAACCCAGGCATGCCATAAATTGTACTAGGTCACAAACGTGACCTGACATACAGTATTTTTTAAATTGAAAATCAACTTTAAATAGCAGATGAACATATACCTGATGAAAGAGGATATTTGTGTGCAAAGAGAAAGCCTCTTCCATGAGGTCCAATGATGGTTCACTGGCCAAAACTTTGAAGTCACTGTCAAAATTATCGTTATTAAAGAATAATAAATTTGTGCTCTGTTTAGAGTAATCCTTCAGATTGATATGAAATTGGTATAAAATTGTTTTTTATATAACAGAACATAAAACCAACCATTAGTAAATATATATAAAAGTTATAGAAGCTGCATTATATATATATATATATATATATATATATATATATATATATATATGTACACACATACACACACACATTTTTGTGAGCTATCTTAACATTTTCATGTCTTAATGTTGGTTCCTCTGCAGTGGATGACGACATAGATAAATGTATTTACCAATGATTTTATTTACGTTAGTAAAAATAATTGCATGCAAATTATAATATTCATTGATTATCAATAAATTGGTAAAGAAAGTTTTATAACTGGTATTGTTAGGCGTTTGTGTGTATCCATACGTTAATTTAATAAGTTTGCTTTATAAACTATATTCTCTTTTAATAATTAATATTGCATATTAAAACTAAAATCACTGAAGATTATTCTGAACTGGAATTTTGGGGACAATAATTATCTACTTTATACGATTCCACAGATAGTTTTTGCTGTTTATTAAATTTATAAAAGTTATAAAGTGGAATTAATTTTCTGGTTTATCACAATAATTTTCACATTATCAATTTAATTTCTGCTTTGAATTCTGTTAAATTACTTATAAGTATTTGAAAGTTAAAGTTAAAATAAAAATTAACTAAAATTATTGCTAAAAAGAAACTGAGCTTATTGTGATATCATGTAAATCAGGAATTTTTAAACATCTCCTCTTTTAATAATTTTTGGCAAGTTGATTTCTCTAGAAGCTACAAAGTAAATTTGAAACCCTTCACAACCTACTTCCTCAACACTCTTTTATATCTCTGATCCAAGTAAATGCTCTCAATTCTATGACCCAGATTTTTGTTTGTCTTTCAAAGTAATGCTTTCTATCCTGGTAATCAATAATTTGTAATCTGAGTTTTTAAATGTTGGCATGAAGTTCTGATACTTTTTTTTATTTTTTCCCTTTCTTTCTTGTTTTATCACTTATATTTGTCATCAGTTTAACAAGCTACTTGATATTGCATTTGATGAAATGAATTTGAACATGCCTTGTCTCTAAAAGATTTTCTTTAGACCATTAAAATTTGGCTCAGGCAGTTTGTTGTAAATAAAATATCAATATGGATCAAAAACTGTTAATGTGAATTTGATTTAAGAGTTATGGAGGAAGATGGAATATAATCAAATAAAATAATCATATATACTTATGCACGTACATACATACATGTGTACATCAAGCACACATTTAGAATTTACACCTACATACTAGGAATTTACATGTCAATGCACGCACACACATACACGTGTGTATGTATATGCCTGGTGCATTGTTATTCATTATGATAAATGATTGTATGTGTTGACTTAATGAAACAGTAGGTAGTTTCTTTTAGTGACTATTCGATTTTCTCCTGAATAACAGTATTCAATAACGCTTTGTTATTATGATTTAATTGACAGTAGAGCTGAGAAATTAATTACTAACTAAATCATACTCATTTTGAAGTTACATATTTACTGAACTCTGATATAATTTCTATGCTACATTAATTTCTATATTGGTTGTGATCATGATATACTACTCATTTATGATATAGTATTTATGATATCATGGTTGTAAACAAGCATCATTGTCATACAAGTGGTGTTGTTTGTTTCCAGTCTTCTGTGGAAAACATGTCTGGCCATGGGGAAATATAATCTTGCTTGACAACAGATGATGGTTGGTGACAAGAAACACATTTGGTTCTAGAAGATGTGCCCCAACAAATTTTGTCGGGCCCATGCAATAAAGGAAAAGTAGATATTAAATGATGATGAGGAGCAGGAATATATTTTATAGAATTAAGTCCATAAGTTTAACTCTTTCATAACCATATTATTAATGAATTACACTGCCCATTGTTTTTAATTTATTCTTTGAAATAATTAACAGTTTGAAATGTTTTGTGAAGTCCATTATTAAATTAGTATCTGGAACAATTTAACAAAACATTAAAATATATAATTGTGGTTAAAAGTATTAAACCACATGATCACTGATATTACTGCAGTAAATGAAGGAATAAACCACCTCATTGTGGTGGTGGTCGCGGTGTTAAATTGAAAAAAACACATTAACACTCAAGAACTAATACAGTCTTCCAGAGGACTTTTGCACAATTTCCATCTTCTCCCTAACTTCAAAAAGGGTTAATGTCAATCCGAACTTACGACCAAAGTACCATGCAGTAGGGTCAGGCCCAGAACCATGTGATTGCAAAGAAAACTAAACCATACAGCCATGCTTGCGTTCTTTAATGTTTACAAGCCATCTAAGTTTCACTAGCATGGAAAATTGCATATGTAACATCATATATATATATCTACATATGTTTATCTATGTATACATACTTTATTAGATATTATTTCTTTAATGTGTATATATACACATATATGTGGAGTGAACTAATCATTAAATGTATGTTCATAGAGAGTAACGTCTTTCATGTGTTTGATATCAAAAACATTTAATATAGGAAACAGATTTAAGAAAGTACTTTCAGGTTTTACCAATGTTCATTTTTTTCCCCTGATTTTTCTTTCTTTTAGTTTCTATAATTCTTAAGAATGTAAATGACACTTAGAGTGGAGATCATTCATTTTGATATTTTAACAGTTTGCAGAGTTGTTTTCTTTAGTCAGTTCTCATTGGGAAACACAGGCACCCAATGTAGCCTGCCAGTTGCATTTCTACATCTTAAAATTGTATAAGAATGCTGTATACAAATATATATATATATATATATGTGTGCAGCCAATCACCACCACCACCACCACCATCATCATCATCATCATTGCTATCACCATCGCCACTGCTACTTTTGTCTGTTCCTCCTTGTTGGAATGGGTTGGTCCATTGGGCAAGGCTTTTGAGACAGTGTTTTATGGCCTGGTGCCAACTCTTTTAGTTGCTTCGTATAACATGCAGGGATATGGTGAGCCTTTTCTAAAAACAGGGAGATATCAAAGAATTTATGCATGTAATGTATGCACATATGTACACATGCACATATATAACATATGCGTATGTGTGTATGTATGTATGTTATTTTTTATTACAGTAGAAAAATATTTATACTCATGTTTTGAGTTCTATCTTTCCTGTTTGCATTATCAAATTTATTTGGTTTTTATGCATTAGTGTCTGTGTGTGAATATGAGTGTATATATGTATTTGTGTGAGAGAATTAGAAGGGAAAGAGAGAGAGAGAGAGAGAGAGAGAGAGAGAGAGAGAGAGAGAGAGAGAGAGCGATGTAGTATTGAAATTAAAGTATCAAGTATAATGAAGAACGTTTATTTAAAAAAATAAAGTTGTGCCAAGGAATGAAACTAGGGGATATACTTAAGAATTAATTTATATATTTCTTAAACCTATAAATGTACTTTGGCTTAGTGAATATTTTAATTCCAAAAACACTGTGATGCATTGATAATTTTCTCATGGTTGTCAAAGTAACATTAATATGCAAAGTAGCTTACTCATATGCAAAGTAGCTTACTCATATGCAAATTAAGCTGTTTTACCCATGCAACTGTGAACTGTTTTTTTTTCTTTCAATTATTTCTTACTATCATAATATTACCAATGTAAAAAGTTTCATGCTCACTGTTGCCAATAACTTAAGGTGTGTGTGTATATATATATGCTGAGTACATTGGAATAAATTATCCAGGTGGGTACTATAAGTGCTCTTAGGTATATTCCAGGTTCTGGTCAATCGTGTAAATAAGAAGCATGAAGGATCACTTAGGGTTAGCAGTCCCACAAATTCTTCTGGGTTCACTTTGGTGGATTATGAATATTTTGCAGAGTTTAAATCCAGTTACTTTGGATATCATCATCATCATCATCATCGTTTAACGTCCGCTTTCCATGCTAGCATGGGTTGGACGATTTGACTGAGGACTGGTGAAACCGGATGGCAACACCAGGCTCCAGTCTGATTTGGCAGAGTTTCTACAGCTGGATGCCCTTCCTAACGCCAACCACTCAGAGAGTGTAGTGGGTGCTTTTACGTGTCACCCGCACGAAAACGGCCACGCTCGAAATGGTGTTTTTTATGTGCCACCTGCACAAGC
>NC_068990.1:12471068-12485569 GCF_001194135.2 Octopus bimaculoides
GGCATCTCCAGACCTCTTTCTTTGCATCCTCATTTAATGCAAGCGTACCATCATCCATGCGAACACATTTCTCTCCTACAACATCACTATTCTCTCTCCTACACTGTCTTGCAACACGAAATACCTCGAGTCTTTGGTCCTCACGGCGCAGAACATTGGCAAATCTTTCCTTATCTGCTTCCCCTCTGGCTAAATAAACCTGTCGCCTAGCCTCCCTTCTGGCACATTGGTACAATTCCCTACTACCACCGTTCTTCCAGTCCTTCCAAGCCTGTTTCTTTTGTCTAATAGCCCTGTCTACCTCCTTGTTCCACCACCACGTTACTCTGGGTCGGGAGGGGACCTTACACCAGCCACAAATCTGGTCGGTGGCTTTCAACAGGTTGTCCCGCAGAAATCTCATATATATATATAACGTTAAAAGCACCATCCGAATGTGAACGTTGCCAAGGCCGCTGATTGGCACCTGTGCCGGTAGCATATAGAAAGCACCATTCGAGCGTGATCGTTGCCAGCGTCACCTTACTGGCACATGTTCCAGTGGCACGTGAAATGCAACATTCAAGTGTGGTCATTGCTGGAACCACCTGACTGGCCCTCCTGCCCATAGCATGTAAAAAGCACCCACTACACTCTCGGAGTGGTTGGCGTTAGGAAGGGCATCCAGCTGTAGAAAGTTTGCTGATTTGATTGACTGCTCTGCACCTCCACTCAAATTTCTGTCCCTGTCCCTATGATAGAGATTATTATGGTATTAAAAAGTGTGGATGTGTGTGTGTGTAGTTAAACACATTATTTTTTGTTGAAAATTTTCTAAATGCCCAGTCTTGTAGAGATTGTCACCAAACAGAAATGATTGATAGAAGAAAGCATTAGTGTTTTCTCCCTTTCATTAGAATGTTTCTCACTTCCTTGAAAATGAATGTAAACAAAGTTAGTTTGATTTTTGTGATATTGTGCATTTCAGAACTAGTTGACTGAATACTGTCTCATGTGGTGCCATGTCTTACATGAAGTTATGAGTTAATAAAGCGAGAGAGAGAGAAAGAGGAAAAATAAATGTGATGTAATATGATACGCTAGTTAATGATATACCTATATTTAATGACACAAAGAATGAAAAATAAGCCAAATGGGAATTCTTCAGATTCTTATTGAATACATATACATATTTGTGTATGTTAGATTATTGGAAAGTAGATACTAGTCTCAACTTAATATTGGCTTGGTTGTAGCTAGAAATGGCATTCTTCCATGAAACATCTGCTGCAAATAGGTAAAACCTAGCCAACCAATGCCATAAGGTAAGTATGGATCTATAAACGTGAGCATGTGTAGTTAGGCATTGCGAAATGTTTTATTAAAGAAATATATTCTTATATTTTCCAATATCAGATTTTTCAATAAAATATCATCTTCTCTATTTTCTTTCTGACTCTCTTATTTGTTTTCTTTATTCATTTATAGTTTTCTTGCTTTCATTTTTCTAAGGTCATTTATTCATAATGAATTTTTTTTTTTTAATCTGAAATAGGTTTGTTTTTTTGCATTTTTCTTTTTCATCAAAGGAAAAAAGTCTCCTTTATAATTGTTCCAATTATTGTATTCTGAAATTGAATATCAACATTGAATGAAGACTATTTCATAATTGAGATTTTGAAAATATCTTGGAATAACAATAAAATAAAGGACTTCTTGTTTATTTCCTATAAAACTAATTTCAGAGTTTTCATTTTGGCCTTTTAAAAAAATATTAATTCTAAATAACAACTATCTCCCATGTCCTCTACCCATGTAAAGAAAACATTTCTCAGTCCATATCTGATTTTAGTTGTGATAAAAATACAAAAACAAAATAGTGAAAGCTCACTCCGTCGGTATCCATTGCAGCATTTATCTTTATGTTATACAATTTTTTTTTTACAAGCTATTTCACATTAAATTTCAGGATATTTAATAATACAGACGATTCAAATATAATATGGTTCATAATTGCCAATTCTACTCTATGGAAATCTTCCAATATATTTCAACAAAATTGGCTTTCTCAAATGTCTAATTTTCACAGGCATTATCACTAAAAGCGACAAGCTGGATCCAAATGATGAGTTGCTAAATATATTCCTTAGATTCAAACCAATATTCTGGAATGGTTGTAATTCAAGATATTTACACTTCAAATGTTATGTTCGTTCTATACTATGTTATATCATCAGTTGGATAGTTCTGAAAATTCAGATATGTGCATAAATTGTCAGGGCCGCTATTTTATAGCACAATATCCTTATGTTAATTACTCAGTTAGAAAAGTAGAGGGGATGTCTGCTTTCATTCATAAAATTTGTTAAACCGTGTAATATAAAGATTGAAGAAGATTTCTCAGGGATGCCTTTTGCACAAAGAACATGTAGTTAGAGCTAACATAAAGGAGTGAACTCCCAAAACGATTAATTCTTAAGAAGATATACAAGACAACTGTGAAATTGGAATTTATTTTAAATTAAGAGATCAGGTAACAGAGAGTGACTTTGAAATTTGACAGCTGTGGTGACCTTTCAGACAGCATTCTTGAGAATCTATTATCTAGGCTTTTGTCAAGAGATGACATGTGGCCTCATTCTCTATTGAAGTTGGTTGTCATGCCTTTCTAGTTAGATCATTGTGCTAGTTCCTTCAGAAGGTTGGTCTGGAGCCCAGACAAGTGAAGAAAGCCACAAAGAAGACAGGTAGGGCAGGTGAAACCAGCTGAAGGTGGCTGTGGTTGACAACAGACTGCAGGTGGAACCTGTATACTGAGCTTCACTCAGTATACAGGTTAAGGGGTGAAATGCTTGTGATACTCAGATACCTGTTGATGAAATGTTTCTGACATTGTGATGGATTCAGAAGAGTTTGTAATTCCTTTGAGTATCTCCTGCAGATTCAGCATGAGACAAAGCATCTCTGATGTTTATTTCTCCCATTTATTTTGCCTGCATCACTATCAATAACATTATGTCTTGTTGTCTACACTAGCACGGTTTAAGCATTCTTAACTTGGGTAGTTGCACTCCTTTGAGCACACAGGGGCTAGTTAGTGTTAGTAGTGGTGCTTTGTATTTAGAAGGGTCGTGATTTTACTTAGTAATAAAATACATAAACTAAACAATACTTACATTGTAAAAACAAGTTCAAAAACATCTTTATCAAGATTAAAGTATGTGAAAGATATTGTGTAATCAGTGAGCAGATCACATGACTGGTTATGTGCTAAGGCTGGTCTTATATAATTTCATTATGTAAATACTCAACATTTTTTTTGTAATTTCCATAAAAAATTTACCCACGTGGCATACTAGCCCATGTAAATATTTCAAAGAAGGTTGATACTGGTTGCTTAATGTCAACATACGTGGATAATTAACTATCATACAAATATAGTATTCTATTATACTTGGAGATGGTTATATTATGCTGATTAAACATGTTTTATATATTTGGTCTTCACTTCAGCTTTATCACTATTATTTTAGTTTCTTTCATCACACATCTTGTTACCTCTTCAGTGACTCTCTGTCCCACATGTCTCCTCTTGTTCTACTTATTCCATCCTGTTTTTTTTGTTTTGTTTTTTTGAAAAATATGGGGGGGGGGAGCTTGGTACATTCACTGAATGACATTTGTAAAATATCATTTGGTGAATGTGGCCTGAAGCTATAGTAAAAGACACTTACCCAAGGTGCCATACAGTGGGAATGAACCTGGAATCACGTGGTTGGGAATCAAGCTTCTTACCTCACAGTTACACCTACACTTTCAATATTTTTTTTAGATACTCTGCTTTTGAAAATATTGAAATATTTAGTAAAATAATTCTTTATTAAGCTGGTTTTTGAAATATAAATCAACATGAAATTTTGGTTGAAAGTCTAAAATTTAGATCACTTTGAAAAAGCGAATTTGTGTCATAGAATGAGGACAGTTTCAGGTGGGGCTGGTAACAAAAGAGTTAAGTATGACTTCATCTGTTGTTTATTTGCAGAGATTAGGCTTTCATTTTCTTAACAATTACAAATATATTTATTTCCAACATTCTGTATCAAGGAAAAGTCTCATTGGTTATCAAAATCTGGTAATCTATGTGCACTAGAAGACTCCTTTACATGAACACAGTGAACTGGGAAAATAATAGGATAAAAACAGCATTAGATACGTGGGCAAGAGAATGAGTGCTTTGTACATATATTATGAATGTAAGATAAATGGTGCATAAACATGTGCTGTGAGTTTGTGATAAAAGCTAATGTGATAATGGAAAATGAATGGTGAGATACCTTATTGAAAGCCCCTTTAAAGAATGGGAATGATAAAAAAAGAGGCGTTTTGAAATTTTTGTTTGTGTGTGTGTGGAGTAGAGTTGATGATTGCACTTCTTTTCTTGACCACAAAAGGATGAAGTGCAAAATTGACTTTGGTCAGATTTGAACTCAGAACATAAAAAAATACATTAATGAGAGTGGGAGACATTTTGCTTGCTGTTCCATAGTTTTGCCAACGCCTTGTTCTTAAAAGGATGATGATGATGATAATTTCTTTGTTTACTGATAATAATGGTTTATAAAAAAAGTTTCTGCTATAAAAATGCATAGACTCATATCAGAAAAATAAAAAAAAAAGAAAATACTTGTTCATACTAAAACATACACACATTTCTAAATTCTATTTATAATCATTAATCAGTGATTAAGTCATTTAAAAATTTGTTCAATTCATGCAAGTCAGGATAAAAGGATTTTAAACTTTCAATGCTATTAATGGCGAGACTGAACTATGTAGCAGAAAATGTGATTGGAGAATAGATTTGGAAATTAGCTTACTACAACAATGACCTTAAAGGCCTGGAAGTTATGCTGTGTAATGTAATGGAATATAAACGCATGAAGTAGAATGATTATTTGAGGATTTTGTGGAAATTGTTGTAACATTGTTAGTGGTAACTTACTGGCTCAAGAACTGATCATTTCAATCTCCCTATTGCTGTATAGGGGCAAAGTCTTTATTTCTCACTGTCTGAAAATAAGAATCATTACTATAGATAGATGAGTGTACTATAGAAATGGTTTGTTTACTTATGGTGCTAAGTTAAAACTCCCTCAGTGAGCCTGCAGGTGGTATTGAAGCCTTCTTAGCGTCATTTTTTTTTCAAGTCTTAATCTTCAGAAACCTTCAGAGTTGATGTAGATTTGTAAATTTTTCTAGAAAATCTTAATTTCTGGGGACACTCAGGGCTGATGTAAAAATTTGGTGAAATGCAATTTTGTTATTGCAGAGTGGAACATTATCAAAATAAATGCAAGTAAAAGTATTAGTGTAAGATAAATAAAAAAGGGAAACAAAAATCTGAAACCTAAATATAAGAAATATTTTAAGAATAAGAAGTTAGGTGGGTGCAGTATAACAAAGGAAGATCACAAATAATGATCCAGTCTATGTTGCTAACTTCATTCTTTTTGAAGACAAAGATTATGAAGGAGCATTCAAATAAAATTATTTTTAAAGCTGCTTTTTTTTTTTCGTGTTTTTGTCACAGCAAATTCTTTGATTAGTCATGCAAGTAATTCTGATTCGGGAGATTAGATAAAATAAGTGCACAGATGCTAATGGAAATCAACTTAACATTCAAGTCCAATGAGTGGTTATTCTTTGTGAACTCAGAAGACTAAATTGTTAAAATACTTGATCTTCAGTAAATTTTAAAGAGACATTTGTGAAGCATTTCATTGTCAAATTTTCATTCATATAAAGATTTCATCTCCAAAGGAATTTGTTTTTTTGTTTTTTTTTTTCTTAAAGAAATAATCAAATGTTTTATTGAGCAATTTCTTCATTGTTCGCTTGAAAAGACAGAAAACAGACACATTCCTTTTTGGCGAAGCCCTTATCAGTTTCTTCAAGTTCTACTTGGAGAGAAAGATAAGGATGGAGAGAGAGGTGCTACCTTCCAGTGACTGCTGAAACGTGGGTGAGAGTAAAGAGAATAATCACATTCTGAATATATGCCTGTAGATCAGAGAATGTAGTTAGGAGAGGGCACTTTCGCTTGGTAGTGCAGGATCTATGGGGTTCCTTGATTATCCCTAGATCACTGTTTCCTTATAGGAATATCTCATTTCATCCTTTTATATACTATTATTTTCTTTGCCTATTCGTTACCAAGTTGGCACAAGCCCGCAACATTTTATTATTTTTCCTACATCACTTCAATGTTCCTTGAGTCCAACACTTGTGTGAAAAAATTTTCTTATTTTCAGCTCTTTGGGTTTTGAGTTTAAATCCCACCCAGGTCAACGTTTTTCATCCTTTTGGGCTTAATAAAATGAAATACCAGTCAAGTACATTATTTACATTTGACGGATATTTGTCCTCATCTTGTTTGTTGATAGCACGATGTTTCGGCTGATATACCCTCCAGCCTTCATCAGATGTCTTGGGAAATTTTGAACCTGGATTCTCATTCCTAAGGTATTTTTCGACGTTATTATTACTATTATTATTATTCAGGTCACTGCCTGGAATCAAACTCATAATCTTGGAGTTAGTAGCCTGTGCTCTTAACCACTACACCATATGCCCATGTAAATAATGTAAATAATGTACATGATTCCTCATCTCTTAAATATAGAACTACCAGTCAAGTTGTAGAGACAATGGTATCAATTAACTCCCTGTCCTCAAAACTGTTGGCCTTTGACTTAGATTAAAAACCACTATCATCATCATCTTCGTCATCATAATCATCTTCATTATCATCATCATCACCATCATCGTCATTATCATGGTAGCAAGCTTGCAAAATCATCAGTGTTGGATAAAATGCTTAGCGACATTCTTTCCAGCTCTTGGACATTCTGAATTCAAATTTCTCAAGGGTTGATTTTGCCTTTCAACGTTTTTGATGGGGGGGGGGGCAATAAAATTAGTACCTGCTGAGCATTGGGGTCGATGTAATTGGTTTTTACCCCCCACCTTGAAATTGCTGGCCTTGTGCCAAAATTTGGAACCATTATTATTTTCTTCAGGGTGGTGGGTTGGCAGGATAATTAAAGATTTAGACAAAACACTTCACGGTATTTAGTTTTCACCTTTTCATGTTCTGAATTCATATTCTACTGAAATTTGACTTTGCTTTTCATCTGTCTGGGGTCAATCTACTGTCCATCTGTAGTCAAGTACTGGAGTTGAGGGTGTCAATTAACCCTCTTGTCCAATTTTCTGGCCTTGTGTTTATATTAAAAACAATTATCATCAATTTTGTTATTTCCCAATTTTTTAGTTTTATTTCTGTTTATATTTTATCAATGATTCTTTTTGCCACGATTCAAAAATCTCGTGTAGACTTTAATATTAAAAGATTATTCATCTCTGAAGACTAGGTTAATTAAATCTAATTAACAACAATCTCAGACAATTAGACAGCTATTGTCTTTTTCCAATATTCAAGAGTTTTGTCCAAATTTAGAATAATTATCAATTTTCTTATAAATCTTAGAAGCAATTATTGTGGCATACAAATTGTTGTTATTGTTGTTGAGCCCCATATTAGCTCAGGCTGAATAGACAGACCTATGTGGTATAAAATAAAATTATATAAGATATACTACAGTCTACATACATAGCTACTCTTTATGAAAAATGTGTTGCTGTGTGCCAATGTTAAAATTCATTATTTTAATAAAAATGAAAATAAAATGAAAAGTTTAGCATTGGGTTCATAATGTTTTTGACCTTGTGGCATTCTGGAGGTCAAATGAAGAAATATATACTGACATAATTTGCATAGAAGATTGAAATAAACATAGTCTCTTTTTCTGTTAAAAAGAATGGGAAATATATTAGAAAGTACTCAAAGCAAATGCCCATCTAATTAATTAATTAATTTATCATACATGTGTATTACAATATTATGAATTTCATTACATGTAGCTCTGATATGCACAACCATGGCTATGTGGTTAAGAAGGTTGATTTGCAATTACGTAGTTTCTAGTTCAATCCTGCTGTGCAGCATTTTGAACATGTGTCTTCTGTTGTGGTCCTAGGATAACCAATCTCTTTTATATATCTATCACTACAATATCAAATGTGTCCCATTTTTCTAAAATCTAGGTATAATCTAATGATTTATTATATTTTCTTGCTGGCAAAAATAACTGTCGAGTAGTGGTGTTGAAACTTTGTAGCACTGTTTCACAAGGGACATCTAGATACATCAGAAAATTTTCAAAATAAATTGAGATCTTCAGGAAACCTAAAGTTATGTTTGGATGTCTTGTATAACTAGTGATTCAAAATTTTGTTAAACACAGATATGAAAAATAAAACACTGTATGCAATAGTCTTCTATATTTTATAAAAT
The DNA here is from genome assembly GCF_001194135.2 of Octopus bimaculoides. NCBI lineage: Eukaryota > Metazoa > Mollusca > Cephalopoda > Octopoda > Octopodidae > Octopus > Octopus bimaculoides. The sequence goes on from NC_068990.1 coordinate 12,479,464, forward strand.
TAAAAAATTAAAAATATAATTTTACATAACATTCTATGCCAAGAGAACCAGCTTTTATAATTCTTTTTATTTAGTCTCAGAACACTGCAAAATCAATACAATTAAGAACTACAAATATAGAGACACCCACATTGGCTCATAACAAAAATTACGTCATATATGTAGCATTATTTTATGACTGTTAATGTATAAGTTTCAGTGGAGATGTTTTGAAAATATTTACTACGTTGATATTGTGAAATAATAAATAAGTCTTCTTGAAGTTATTAAGACAATTATATATATATATATATATATATATATATATATATATATAGAGAGAGAGAGAGAGAGAGAGAGAGAGAGAGATTATAATTTCTGTACATTTGATATTTTCAAGTGAACAATAGAAATAATGATACTGTTAGCAATTGTAATTACAAATATAGGTTTTATTAATTAAAAAATAAATAAATAAATAATAGGATTGTTTAGGAAGCAAACAAAGTAAAATTACACAGTTTAGCATGATTCTCATATTACCTGGAAGTCTCCCAAGCACGAAATACTTGAAACATTGTAAATATAGAACAGAAATATATAAAGAGACATTTATTTTTAATTCGTTATATATTATATCTACTTTTTCTCGCTGTTGGACTTCTAAATTTTTTCTTTTTACTGCAGAACAATAAATACTATGCTGTATTATTATTATTATTATCATTATTATTATTATTATTATTATTATTATTTGTTTTGCCTGTATGACATAAATGTATCATAAGCCGTTGTAATGCAAATTGTTTTTGGCATGTGTATTTGATGTATTATTCATAGCATCTCATAAGCAGAATATTCAGTAATCAAAGCTACATACACACACATACACACAACACATAAACATATATATGCATGAACTAATATGGAATATTCTTGACTTCGATCCTCGTCTAATGCTATACATTTTATATTATAAGGTTTATACTTATGACATTTTGACTGTGGTACACTCCTGCTGTCTTTGATATTCATTTTGTAGTTGTTTCTCTTGGAGGCATCACACAGTATATTCTCTGCTGGAGATGGCAGACACAAACAACCATCCTCCTATTAATTCCTTTGATCCCTTTAGAATTAGATTTCTTGCCAACAATTCTTCGACCATTCATTAATTATTGATATCGAACTCTATTTGGTCTTTTAGTGAAAGCTCGGCCTAAAGCCATTTACACTTAAAAGTTGAAAACTTTCAAACACATTATTCACCTTTAGAAACTTGAAGGTTTATTTCCAAGCCCTTTTAGATCACCAGTTTTCTATGAATATCTATAGCCACCTGAATATATTATCAAGATTCATTTCATTTTATTTAGCCTTACAGAAGTATTGCCAAATCTTCATTCTTCATACACAGCCAAATCTCCATATACTTTTATTTGCAACGACATTAAAATGTTATGGCTCTAATACATCTTATTTGAACTATACACTTGTTCCTTTCTGATTTTTGGTATTAGCTTACTACCAAGGTTGTCACCAGTATTTCCAAGTATTGTATATGATGTGTATTCCACTTTTTATTGATATTTATTCCCTGAGGAATATTGTATGAATTGAAATGTTGGTGTATTCATTGGGATTAAATTTAAACTACAAGCAAATATAGAAATATATTTCACTTTTTAACATGGATTGTGTTCTTTCTTGAATGAGTAGTCTTCTTAGTCTTTGAATTAATAGTGACACACACACACACACACACACACACACACACACACACACACACACACACACACACACACACACACACACACACACATGCAACATATGTACAGCATAAGAACATATGGACCTGAAGCTGTGTGATGAAGTGCCACTCCAATGCAATTAACTGTACATATTGCCTTACTTTTGACATGGAATCATTTACAGGCAATGACAATTGAAACAGTGGGACCAAAACAATTGTAACTAATTATAAAGTTGTGCTAAATTCATTCTTTGTCTTTACACACACACACACTGAGAGGGAAGGATGGATAGATGATTTTTAGTCAAATAGGTATTTTTTGTTGGGGTCAGACACCAGGTTATCTCTCCTTGAGCAATCTACCTAGCGTCCTTTTTAAAAAGATAGCAGTGTGTTGTGTACGATTTGGCTGCTATTCCTAACAGGTTAAATGACTCTCTAGAGGCTCCACATTAACTTGTATATTCTGAACTAAATTTAGTGTGTGGTGAAAGTTTCAAAATGCATTTTTTCCTATTATATTTTCATATACTGCATATTTTTTTCCTATCATACCTTTATATATTATGCATTTTTTCTGTTATGAATTTCTATAATATCATACATATATTCAATAACATTAAGCATTTTAATGTGCTATTAGTGGATTAAGTTTTGAGTTCAATTCTCATCTTACACAATAATTATAATGTAAAATTTGTTAGGAATTCCTGAGTTTGAGTCTAGATATTTCATTTCCATTTCTTACCTGCCAGTCACTGGCAAAGAAATCAAAGGTTTGATTTATTGATTCAGTAGGTTAAGATAGTTTTCTTCACTTCTTAAGTAGTAGTATATGAGAAAAACTGAATTGCAGTTCAAATCAAATTGTTGCCTCAAATCAAATTTTCTTTGATCCTAGCATTTACTAATGCAGATTATATGAGGTATGTGTTAAGAAGTGCTGTAACAGTTAAAAAAATTGCAAATGAATAGAATATACAAAGATAAGAGAGGAATGATTTCAATGCGATCTGTTAGATGTGGAATGTTAACCTACAAGAAAAACATCAGCCAATGTATGGTGGTGAATTGGCTATGCTGGAATATAAGAATGAATATGCTAGAAAAAGGTGAAAGTTACAGTGGAGTTGATGATAGGAAGTACTTATGAAAAAGGGAGCTACATAGAAAAGATTTAGCAAGAGTCACTTCATTGAAAACTGAGAACATTGCTTCTCATAAGTTAAATAATACACATTGGAGATAGAATGAGAATTGCTGTACCATAGATCCATGGAACTTATTTCATGTATGGTAAAAACATGCATGTATATTATGAAGAGGATTTAGCTTAGGTTCCAGAATCGGTTCGTCACCACCGTTATCATTGTCGATGTTGTTGTCTTGGAGAAAATTATTAGAAAATAACTGTTATTACTGTTACTCACTACTATGGCAATATCTTACGATGTAGGAAAATTAAGAAAGAAACATGGACTCTTAACTGACATCACTTCTCTGACCGATGACAATTGCATGACCTCTTTCTTTCAAACTCAGATAGACGAAATTTTAAAGCTGGAAATGGTCGTTAATACAATGAATAAGTAATGGCAAATGATTTTGGTTTTGGTGGAATGTTTAAGCAGACATTCACACACACACACACACACACACACACACACACACACACACATATATACATACAGAGTTATTTTGCATTTCATTTTTTTTTCTTTTGGACTCAATTTAACCATTTTGCTATATACTAAAAACACCATTTATTGCCAAACTTTATCATGAAACATGAAATTCAGGAGCAACTTCCAATCAAAATATTAATAAACAAGAAGTAGAAATGTCTTTCCTTTTCTTCTTCTTCTTCTTCTTCTTCTTCTTCTTCTTCTTCTTCTTCTTCTTCTTCTTCTTCTTCTTCTTCTCCTCCTTCTTCTTCTTCTTCTTCTTCTTCTTCTTCTTCTTCTTCTTCTTCTTCTTCTTCTTCTTCTTCTTCTTCTTCTTCTTCTTCTTCTTCTTCTCCTTCTTCTTCTTCTTTTGGTATTTCTTCCTCAGTCATGATTTGATGATAATGGTTTTTGGTTTTATCATGAAGCCACTGACTTTCTACATGTTTAAGACTAACAAAGCTTGGTTCATGGTATGACAGACAATCTTCTTGTAGTATTTGTAATTTAGATAATATGTGATATCATCGTCATCATCATCATCACTGCCACCATCATCATTGTCATCATTGTATGGCCATGTTCCATGTTGGAATGTGTTGGACAATTTGATGGAATCCAATGGGTCCAAGGACTGCATCATGCCCAAGCATTTCTGCTTTGGCAGGATTTCTGTGGGTGAATGCATGCACACCCACACACACACACACACACATGCATACACACCTTGTACATTATATATTTCAGACGTTTTGTTTGTTGAAATGAAATTCTGAATACAAACATTTTCAGCAAAAGCTAAGTAAGAAGTAGACATCTTGTTTGTGCAAAAACGTAAACCACTTATTTCTGGGGTTAATTTTCTAGGGTGCAGACAAGGTTTTAAGTTCAAAACTAACTTTAACTAGTATACTTTTGGCTCCGAATGTGGCACATCACTTATTTCAATACACCTGTTTAATAACTAATTTAATGCTTATATTATGATTAGTAGGAACAATGTTTAACTGAAGAAATTGCTCCAGAAATATGCAAATCTCTTTGATTTACTAAAGTTCATCCCCATCCAAATCAACTGAGATGAAAATGAAAGTAAACGATGGAATGTCATTTTTTTTCTCTTATAATGAAGTCAATATGTTCAGTTTGCTCATGGTTTCCTGAAACATAAGTTAATCATGTACCTGAAAGAATTTAAATCATTCATTACATAATTTTGGGAATCCTATTATAGAATGTATTTTTTTTTTTGTGTGTGGAAAGATATCATACAGTGTCATGATATTCCTTAATCATTTTATCAGTTTTGGTCATTGGACTGTGAAAATAGTGGGGCATTGCTCAAAAGTATTTTCATGGATTGTTTCAGTCCCAAAGCTTTGTCCAGTATGCATTTTATTGACCCCATGAGGACCAAAAAAATCAAAAGTTGACCCAGGAATAAAGAAACACAATCTAACATAATAAGTTTTTTTGTTTTATCTCTATTGTTTGACAATCCACAACTGATTTTGCTATCTCCTTGCAATGTTTGCATCAGATAAAATTATGGGAAGTTTCTTATTTCTTTACTGCCCATGAAGGGTTAAACATAGAGGGGACAAATAAGGGATTAAGTCGATTACATCGATCCCAGTGCATAACTGGTACTTAATTTATCGACCCCGAAAAGATGAAAGGCGAAGTCGACCTTGGCTGAATTTGAACTCAGAATGTAGCAGCAGACGAAATACTGCTAAGCATTTCGTCCGGTGTGCTAACGTTTCTACCAGCTCGCCGCCTTAATTATGTGAAGTTTCTGAGTATCAAATGTCACTCAAAAGACCTCGGTTGACCCAACGCAATAAGAGAAGTCACTTATACAATCAAGCAAACTCTGTGGAATCAAATCTGGAATGAAATTGTTGCAAAGTGAATTCCCAATCAGACAATCAAGGCTACACCTATATATTTCAAAAATATACAAGAATTAAAGACAAGATGTACAAGTCATGTTGATGAAGGTATATTTTTTCTGTACTGGTCATAGATGTCCATTATGCAAAAACTAAATTTGAAGTTCATTCATCACCTTGTTATACTTGAAGTGAATTATAAAACATAATTAAGTTCATATCTTTTGCTTATATATTTCATGTTTAGTTGGATCTGTTTTGAACCCCTTACCCATGCATTATTTGGCAGTGATTAACAAGCCACTTTGATCTGCTAAGGTCTCTATAGATTAATTAGTGCATTGAAAGGTATTGAGGAATTTCAAATGGAATACTCTAGAACTTCATTCATTTTAATTTTCAGACTCACACATCCCTCATGAGAATAGATGTGAAGAAGAGATAAATGGTTCATGTAGCCTTCTGTTAATCTCAAACCTCTTGGTTTGATCTCCTCATACTAATTATCATGACTGTTAAAAAGTAGCGATCAGTCTTTTACAAAAACTAACCATATATATTTGCAATATCTATGACATAGTATCAATGCTTTCCAATTCAATTTTTTTCTCCAGATTTCTATCCAGTTAACCGGTTCATTACCAGGATCTCTCCAGAATTTGGTAAATATCTCTGGTAGAAGTGAATCTAATAGCAAAATAACTGTTTGAATTTGAAAAAAAAAAAAAAATGTCTCTTTTAAAAAAGACTTTTGTGCCGTTTGAGAAAGAAAAAAATAGTTTGAAAAATTATCCATTTAAATATGCATAAATATA
>NC_068990.1:12485740-12495829 GCF_001194135.2 Octopus bimaculoides
ATATATATATATATATGTATATATATATATATACATACTAATACTCATAGTGGAAAATATGATTTGAGTGTGCTTCACTATGATAGCTTCCCTCTGTTTGCTGTTCTCTAGTTACAAGTGTATTTCCATTTTTTTGGTTTGTGGTTATAAGCATGTTTGCTTGCTTTTTTATATATATATATATATATCAACAAATCCATGTTCTTACCAAAGCATTTTTACATTTCCTTTTTTCAAGTGCTCTTCACCATAAGTTTTTTCTTACAACTCTGCAGCACAATTTAACAGACAGAGTTTATTTTTCTAAAGTAGTAGTTAAAATTTTCTTCAATTTTAGAAAAAAAGAATCAGAAAAGCTCTTCAGTACTGGTAGAAAATAAAGTTACCTATTTGTGAATAATTAATGGTACTTGAAAAAAAAAAAAATCTATATTATATGTTTGATATCTTATTTATAATATATAAACAATAAAGGCTTTGAATATATCCAAGGGAGGAAAATACCCCCACCACGTTTCAATGTTACTCAAAATATTTATACTTAAAACTGATCGATAAATACTTAAAAGGCGTCTCTAAAGTGTTGTTATGAGAAGAGTATCTGTGTGTGTAGGTCTTAAAATATGTAGTTCCTTGTTAAGCAGGAATCCACTGAAGTGCTCCATCGACTAGGTTTAGAGCAATATAACTTAATACATAAACTAACTGAGATTAAAGCATCTATGTTGAAATGACAGGTATTATATTGGAACACATCTGTATTTCTGAAAACTGGTTGCAATTGAAGAGAGATAACAGAAACGATTGACGGCTTTGAGTAAGTGGAGGAAATTTGAATTCATCATCAATTACACTCGCAGCAACAAAGCCATGATTTGTGAGGTGTTGAATTCAAGGCTAAACTTTGCATAATTCAACACTCATATATTTGTGTTGAGAATTACTGTTGTAGAATACATCAGCAAATAGAGCTTTAGCTGCACTCAGTTATAAATATCTTTCTCAAAATACATCAGGGCTGCATTGCTAAGTAGGAATCCTCCATTGTAATGCAGAAATCTAGTAAAGTGGTCCATAAATTAAGCTTAGAGTGATATAACTTAATGTCAGGAGTGTAAATATTAATATTGGTAAATTTGATTCTCCCTGATTTACTCCCTACAGGTAATGGTACTGGTTATGTCTTTGTGAATGCAATCTGGTTCTAGAAACACAGCTGTGTCCCAGTGTAATACATATTGTATGAAGTTATATATATATATATATATCTATATATATATGGTATTATAGATCCATTACAGCTGATCTTACCAATTGGTTTCCCACTGAATATTGGATAACTAGATATTAGATAACAGGGTGGCTATATGATTAATATACCCACTCTGTTGGCAAATATACAAATTCCTAGTTTTTCTGAATTATAGATTAGAAATCTGTGTGTGTATGTGTGATTGATGAAAAGTCCCTGGCTTTGGGTAAAAGAATCTACAGGATGATCAGATAATTATGATCCTTATTCAACATATTCCCCTCTCGAATTCAAACACTTATTACAGCAGTCCTTCAGTTTTTCTAAGTGCTGTAAAAGAACTTGGAAGGTTGGGCCTCCAACCAGACCTTTTGCCATGACACTCTTAAAGTCAGGAACTTTTCACCACCTCCTAGTACATACATACACACACACACACACACACACACACACACATACATATATATATATATATCATCATCATCATCATCATCATCGTTTAACGTCCGCTTTCCATGCTAGCATGGGTTGGACGATTTGACTGAGGACTGGTGAAACCGGATGGCAACACCAGGCTCCAGTCTGATTTGGCAGAGTTTCTACAGCTGGATGCCCTTCCTAACGCCAACCACTCAGAGAGTGTATATATATATATATATATATATATATATATATATATATATATATATATATATATATATATATAATCATTGATGTCTATATATGTATGCTTATAGGCTTATGTAGAAGTAAGAACATCAGAAATGAAATAATTTTTTTATCTTTGAACATAGATCTACATTTAAGGCTGTGGTGAATAGTCAACTATAATTTCCTTGTTGAAAATTTCTACTGAATTAGTCTGGAAGGTGGGGGTTGTGCCTCTGGTCTTCACAATCCCTTTGAAGTCATTAAGACCAATGCAGTATAAGTTTCTCTTGAGTTGCTCGTCAGTGATTGCAGGAAAGGAATTCCAGAAGGTCCAGCACTCTGTGGAAGAAGGAATTGATGCAGAATAGAGAGCAAGGAATGGACAAATCCAGCCAACAAGGGGGAAATAAACCATTTAGTTGGGAACAATGAGAGTGATGTGTATAATAAAAGGAAGCTGGAGGCATGGGAGTAGCTGGCTCTGAGATCACTTCAGTTGTAGTAGTAGTAGTAGTAGTAGTAGTAGTAGTAGTAGTAGCGGTGTTAGTAGGAGTAGTTCTAGTTCTAGTGTTAGTTGTAGTGGTACTGTTAGTAGTAGTAGTAGTAGTAGTAGTAGTAGTAGTAGTAGTGTTACTAGCAGCAGTGTTAGCTGTAGTGATGTTAAAGGCACTACTTTTTGTAGCAGGAGTAAAGGAAGGCGAAAGTGTAGTCAGCATGTCTATGCACCAGAGGTCGGTGTATATATTAGTTTGTGATTTCATGCCAATCAATTGCATGGTCTTTCTTTCCATGCAAACTAGGAGGATGTCTGTTTGTCTAGGAGTGGTCAAATACATGCAATATTAAGTTGTGAATCCCACTCACTTTGAATAGAGGAATATTGGTTTCTGTGTACATAACTTCTTGTTTATGCTGAAGGTGAATGAGAATGTGTGACATCACAAAATTGAGTCAGATTTGATCTGTTAACAACTGATTTAATTTATAGCATTCACTATTAATAGCTAAAAGGATTGAGGAAGTCTCGAAATGACTATTTGATATGCTACAAATACCAGCCAAATATCCTTCAAATTATACTCTACCATCTTTAAAATGTAAGGACTCTTTGAATAATGTAGTTCACACTGGATTAACTATTAAGCTAAATAAGCATGTACTTAAGGCATTAAAGGAAGTGGTAAATGGTTTACAGTACAAAAGAAATCACTTCAAACTTTCCAAAACAATATTTGGAATGCCTTATTTTCACTATATATAAACATCTACATGTGTTATGTAAGATTAATTTTGAGGATCTGATCAAAGTATTTGCAATTAAAAAAAAATATGAGAAAACATTCCATAAATAAATTATGTGGCATCTTACTGTTAATTTTGTTTCATTCTGAAAAATAAAGTTATTTTGGGGTTTATTATTGTTTATATTTTGAATTACATATATGTACGGGGACATCAAAATCTTTTATGCACTTAGGAGCTATGTGTCTTTATCCAGCCCTGAATGTAATCCTAAGTATGCAATGCTCAGAAAAATGAGGACCACGGTCATAGATGAAATAACTTTGATCATAAGTCTGCTCAGTCAGGAATAACCTGGGGTTAAACAACAACAAACAAAATAGAAATAATGAGGTTTAAAACAAACTATAATTTCTTGATTCACAAGTCAGATGAATGTTACAGAACCATGTACTTTTTTTTATTTGTTTTGATCATTGGACTGTGGCCATAATGCAGCACGGCCTTCAAGATATCAAATGATCATAGTCACCATCGCCCAAAGTGTATTTCAGTCTTTTATATTTTTATCATTTAGTCAGGAGAAAGGATAATGCCTATGAGATGCTTTGAGCTTCTGACAAGCTTTAGTTAACTATAGTTTCCCCCATTTGGTAAGTTTGCTTCCTAACCACAGGGTTCTGGGTTCAGTTCCACTGTGTGGCAACTTGGGCAAGTATCTTCTATTGTTGCCTTGGCCCTACCAAATACTTGTGACTGGATTTGGTAGACAGAAATTGAAAGAAGCCCATAGCACGCACGTGCGCATGTTTTTGTGTCTGGTTTGTCACCCACCATGGCTTGACAACTGGTAGTAAAGATCGTTTGCCAACATAACATGGCAGTCCTGGCTTAGGACGAATGTTGCTGAAAATTTGACTCCAGGAGACATCGTCTATAGCTGGCTATACAGGAGACGATTTCTCCTGGGGCTAAATCATAGTAACATTCTTCCTAAAGCAGGACTGCCATGTTATGTTGTCAAACAATCTTTACTACAAAGTATTGTTGGTGAATATCTCATGTTGTGATTTAAAAATAGTAATTTTTGGCAATTGGTGTTGTGGTGTTTATGTTCATGCAACTTAGAAATTCAGCAAAAGAGACCGAGGGAATAAATGCCAGGCTTAGAAATAACAAGTGCTGGAGTTGATATTTTGACCACAACGCTTGCCTCAAACTTATGATCTTCATTTTGCTTGTGGTTGTGGGTTTTGTGCACTCCTATGACCTGAAATATTATTCTGGAGGGAGTTTTACTCCTGGAAGGCTTAACCAAGCTATGTAGGTCTGAAGGGGGAGGATCAGACTAAATGAGACTCACCATTAGAAGGCACAGAAAGCAGCATAGCCTTGTCCAAGTTCCAACTGAGGAGTCAGTTTATCAATGATCAATGAAACTCTTAAGACGCTGGAAGATGGAACTGCATTAATGACTACGGCTAGCAATACTTAATTCCAATAGTAGGCCACTGCCAATATTTATAGAATAGGTGATAATAGATGTTATTAATCCACTGAAAGATTTCAAAATCCAAGCAAGATCAACCTAATTATGATGATATATCCTTATTTGTTTTAATCCTCAAACTCCTTTGTGACCAATTACATTAACATGTAATTATCTTAATTAGTGTTTGAAACCTATTTATTCCTTTAGTTGGAGCTTATGGCAACAAACCTTCTCTGATAAAAATATTTAATTTCATTTGTATCCCTGTGAAATAACATCTGGATATTAATTATACATAATTTGTTAAGCCTTGGAGTATGGCTAATTAATTAAATCTAATGAACAAGAAAGAAAATATTTCTTATATATTTCTAAGGTAGCAATTTACCAACTTTCTAATTCCAATTCTTGTTGTTGTTGAGTCTCATTTTAGTCCTGATGGAGCAGACACATGGTCAAAGACACTCCAACGATGACCATTCCTTCAGTTACTCAGAATCACACCAACCATGTCTTTCTTTTCTAAGATGGTAAGGTGTGATTTGAGTGAGATTTGCCTGCTATTTCTAGCAGATTGAGTGACTGGGGAAATGCTCATTTGGTAGCTTGTTCACCCTTCAGTTTATGTATACATATATCATAGTGGTTTATACTGAGTTAGATATTCCGTGGAGTTTAATTAGGAAAAGTATACATGTAATTGGGTAATATTAACTGCATTGATAAACAATTTACCTGAATGAATCAATAAGCTTGATTTGAAATTGACTCTAAATATAAAATAGTAAGGTGTTTTTCAAAAATAATTTGCTATGTATATAGGTACAGGAGTGGCTGTGTGGTAAGTAGCTTGCTTACAAACCACATGGTTCCGGGTTCAGTCCCACTGCGTGACAACTAGGGCAAGTGTCTTCTACTATAGCCTTGTGCTGATCAAAGCCTTGTGAGTGGATTTGGTAGACAGAAACTGAAAGAATCTCGTCGTATATATATATATATATATATATATATATATATATGTGTGTGTGTGTGTGTGTGTGTGTGTGTGTATATATATATATATATATATGTATATATATGTGTGTGTTTGTGTGTCTGTGTTTGTCCCCCCAACATCGCTTGACAACCGATGCTGGTGTGTTTATGTCCCCATAACTTAGCGGTTTGGCAAATGAGACCGATGCTGGTCTCTAGTGTGTGTACTTATGTTTCTTGCTCATGGTTTGCTTATGGAATTCAATTGATGACTATCTTCATTTGCAGATACTCTAACGACTCTACATCCCTATCTATCTTCTCTTTCATTTGTGGATTCTATGATGGTTTGTATTTCTTAAAGACAGACTGCAATACAAGAACAATGACATGGATACTGAGAAAGATAATTATGACTACTACCACCTTTGCTACACTTATTGTGAGCACTCAAGAATGAAGAAAGTACAGTAGTGATAGTAATTCCTCATTGTAGTGCATTATACACTGATTCAGCAGCAGCAGCAGAAACATGTGCACATAACTGTTTAGAGTCTTAGGTATCAATAGGATCCAGTTACGTGGTCTCCATAGTATACAAGCAACTGGGATCACAACAATTCCCCTGAATAAGATTCTAATCCACTATGGTGTTACTCATTTGCAGCTGAGTGGACTGGAGTAATGTGAAATGAAGTGTTTTGCTCAAGAGTACAATGCATTGCCTGGGCCTGGAATTGAAACCCTGTTCTTGTGATAGTGAGAGCAACACTAAATCCTCTAGGCTATGTGCTCTGATTGCCATTACGATAATGACCATCTATGAAATCCAAGATCCATGATTCATAGTGCAATAAAATGAAAGTGGTCCTGCATTAATGTGTGTGTGTGTGTGTGTTTGTGAGAGAGAGAGAGAGAGGTTGCATTATATGATATTAATACATCTATGAATATAATCAGTTGCACTGTGTGTGATGTAATGCTCAGCACACTGCCTTTGAATAAACCCATTCATCATCTATAAAGACAAAGCAATCAATAGGATAAGATATTGGACCATCAGTTTATTGATTGGAGTTCAAACCTGTTGCAGACGTTTATTTATCTATTTTATATCACATTTTAGGAAGAATAGCATCATACGTTTCCAACATGCCAATCACTGGTTCAGTGAATTCATAATAGTGACAGTGATAAGGTAGTGTCTGTGAAACTTAGGTGGAATAAATGTCACGAGGAATTTTTATTTGAATGCACCAGTTTATTGGGCTTTTACTTTTTTTTTTCTCTTGTTGATCCTTGTATTTTCTGCCATTGTACTATACATTGACAAAAGTTACATGCATACTTATTTATGTATAAGTGTGCACCATTTAATTATATTGATAAAATACACACATATAGACATGATGATTTCTCTCCAGTTCTATCTACTAAATTCTATTATCCACAACAAAATAGTAGTGAGTCAAAGTTTATGGTAGAGAAAACGTATGAAAGGCAGACATGGAATGGGATCAAACTCAGAACCGTGTTTACTGCAAAGCAGTAATCTTCTTAACTGTACTTTCATGTCTGTATTCATTTCAGTGTATCTTTGAGCAAGGTTCTTCATTGCCTATCTAATAGAAGTTTTTTGAATATTTTTTTCCCCACTCTCATTCAGTTAAGCTCTGGTCCTTACAGATCACTTCAAGACCTTAGAAATATATTATCTTACATATCTTGTATACTGAGGGTTTTCTTTACAGGGTAACTATATACAACAAAACAAAACTGTTATGATTATTATTATTATTATGTTTATATATTTTTCTGTGATCTGAAATAACTTGTTTTACCTGGGTTTTCAAAGTGATCATTATTATTGATAAATTTTAAATTATTATTGGCTCTTTGATTCTAACACACACTTCAACACATATGCATACACAGATATTATTCTTTGATTACCAATAATATTAATTGAATTTTTCTTTGATGTTTGAATATCAAAAGACGACAGAATATTTATTAGTGCAATATGATTTAAATATGCGAAACATTTATTATTGGTTAAGACTCACATATTTTGCATTTCAACACCTTTTATGAAGTACAGATGATAGTAGGCAGCATTCAATGTTTTTCTCTTTTACTTATTTCAATCAATGGTTGATAACCTTGCTAGGGTACTGCCTTCTAGAGTTTTAGTTGAGCATACCAATCCCAGTATTTATTTGAATCTTGAATCGATTTTATTGATATCTGTTTATTGAACCTCTATGTTAAGCTTTTTTTAGCATAAATGTGCACAACTGTACACACCAATCTATATTGGTATACTTTAGTACAAACTTGAATATTGACACACACCAGTTACATGCACTCATGTACATAGTCTTATTGAGGACATAATAGCCTAGTGTTAGTGCTATAATAACATGCACGCGGGAGAGGAAGGAAGGAAGACAAGAGAGATATTGAGGTTCGTGGAGCCGCAAAGTGTGCAGCACCGTCGGCCTAGTGCACTGGTGGTCGGGCAGGCGCAGGCCTGGTGAGAACTGCGCGGTTGGCAGCAGCAGCAGAGAGATGATAAGGAGGCAGCAGCAGGAATGAGTGCGGGCTTCGTCTGCCGCTGCTTCTTCTTCTTCGGCAGCAGCTGCACTGTTAGAGAGCCGACAAGTGCAAGGACGCCTGGCTGCGGCTTACGAAACCAGATGGATCGCACCGGAAGGTGAGGAGAAGGAGGTGAGGAGTAGGCAACAGCGACGATCGGTTGCTGTGATGGCTGCGGTAATGATCCTTCCGCAGGTTCACCTACGGAAAGCTTGTTATGGCTTTTACTTCCTCTAAGCGATTGGGTTCAGACGTCTTCTCCGGGCCATCAGAGAATGCACTGACGATGCCATAAAAGCTAGTTGACTTATAAATAGGTAAGGTAACTATGTTACCTTATCTATTTAAGAGAATATTAACAACAAATAAGAACTGTGCAGATCACTGCAACCCATTCTATCCATACAAGCACGGAAAGATGAAATAAAATGATTAGAATAAACATATATCCCCAATGTGTTCAGTTATCCAGTGTAATTTTCTCCATGCAAGCATGGATTGAGAGAGAATTATTTTCTGGCAGAATCTTACAGTTAGAGGCTCTTTCTATTTCTGACACTCAGATATTTTTTCCTGTAAGGATTTTCTTTCACCATAGTTCTCCAGACCCAGAACCAAATAATTGTGAAACAAACTTCATAACAACACACCAATGTCTAATAAAAAATGAATGAATTATTTAATTGTTTAAATAGATGAATTCATTTATTTTGCAAGTCTTCACAAAATAAATAAATAGATAAATAAAATAAACAAATGAAATAAAATGCAAAAAATTATATTATGAAATACAAATTCTGCAATTATGATATTGATTTTTTTTCTGCTTACTTAAATTATTTTCATTTGTTTCTACTTATATAATGATGATGGATTTTGATGGAGTAATTATTTATGCAGTTGGATATACTTTTTCCTGCTAACCATTTAAATATGAAGTAGGAATGGTAGGTATTCTTTGTCAGTAAGACAAACAAGCAATTGGATTCATGCTGAAAATGAAGTAAGTCTGAGCTTATGATCAGGTGGTCAGTAGTCCAGTGACTTAGTGTCACAGTTTTTGCATCTTAAAATTCAGTATTTCCTTTATCTTCAACACTTGACACATGGTACTACGGCACAACTGTTCAGCCATCATTGATTTGATGCAGTGAATGAGCTAATGTCTGACACAAACATTTGATCATTAAAAACGAATTGTTTGTGAAGGTTCTTCAGCAAAAGTTGAACACACATACTTCGTCTTTGATGGGAGAGTCCATCATATATAAATCATGGATGTTATCCACTATAGACCCTGACCAGCAAAAGCCTGGGACTGTAATAAAATACACTAAGATGCTTCAAGATAGGACTGATGTCTTAACCACACAGCTCAGCCTTCTCATATTACACACACACACACACACACACACACACACTCTCTCTCTCTCTGTCTCTCTCTCTCTCACAGATACATATAAGTAATGCTCATGCATACACATATATACGCACATAAGCATGCTTAGATGTATTGTTTTTAGAAGAATAGTTAGTATATGAATCTAAAAAGTGCTTGACATAATATTGGCAGTAATAGTTATTTAAACTACATTAAACCACATTTTTATTTCTGAATATAATTAAGGAAAATGTCATTCCTTTCTTTCTAAATTTGTAGGAAAACAGAACATTTCTTTTATTCTAAAAATGTATGTCACTTCAGATAAAGTTAAATTAATTTATCTGCTCGCATTTTACAAAGAGTTAATTGTATTACTCTGATCTGCAATTCCATACACCTCGTTTCATTAATTTAATAAGATTCTGAATTTCAATATTAAATAAGTTAGTGCAAATCACCAAGCATTTGTAAATTAGAACATAACAGGCTAGAGTG
>NC_068990.1:12495839-12498854 GCF_001194135.2 Octopus bimaculoides
TTAAAACAAAGGTTTTTTAGCCGTTAGGAAAATCTGTTTCATTCAGGGGTAGAAAGTAAGGATAAAGTGAAATGAAATACAAAACAAAATATTTCAAACCATTTTGATAATTAGCAAAAATTTTTGTTGTTGATTGAACAGGCCTGTGAGTAAAGATATTCTAGCCATGAGCATCCAGTCTGTTTTTTAACCAGACATCTAGGATTCTACATCTCTATATTTGAGAGATGAGGAATTATGCACATTAATTACATTATTTACATTTGATGGATATAATAATAATAATAATAATAATAATAATAATGACATTGAAAA
This sequence comes from Octopus bimaculoides, assembly GCF_001194135.2. NCBI lineage: Eukaryota > Metazoa > Mollusca > Cephalopoda > Octopoda > Octopodidae > Octopus > Octopus bimaculoides. The sequence goes on from NC_068990.1 coordinate 12,496,155, forward strand.
ATACCTTATGAATGAGAACCCAGGTTCGAAATGTCCTCAAGGCACCTGATGAAGGCTGGAGGGTATATCAGCTAAAACGTTGTGTTAACAACAAGCAAGATGAGCACAAATATCCATCAAATGTGAATAATGTGTCCAGGATTCTGTTGTACAGTGTGTCTTGTTTATTTTAAAGATACTGGGGTATATAATCTAATGGAGATTTGGCTGTTATTTCTACTTGGTGAATATTTAAGTAATGCTATGATGTTCCATCATGCATGTGGTTTATGATTAAGGTAGCCGAGGCAGTGAAAGTAATAATAATAATAATGATAACAATTCTTTCTAATATAGACACAAAACTTGAAATTTGTGGGGGGGGGGGGCTAGTCAATGACATCAACCCCAGTGTTCTACTGGTACTGATTTCATCAACCCCAAAAGGATAAAAAGCAAAGTCAACCTCAGTAAAATTTGAACTCAGCATGTAGCGATGGACAAAAGTGCCAGTAAGGCGACGCTGGTAATGATCACACTCAAACTGTGCTATTTACATGCCACTGGCACGGAAGCCAGACAGCTGCTCTGGCAATGATCAAGCTTGGACGGTACTCTTAGCTCTCCACTGGCACAGGTGCCAGTCATTGAATTTCGTTCAATCACGATTTCTTTCTGCATATATTTATGACTACATAATGAACGTTATGGCCTTTGTTTAAAATGGCATGGTTACCAGGCCAAGCAAGTACTGTAAGGTCTTCCTTATCAGTTGGAAAATCTAGCAAGATGAATGACTCTGTAGAGGCTCTGTTGTCAGTTGATGCACAAGTTGTAGAAAAGACATAATTGCAAGGAGGTTAGCTGCGTGAAAAAGTGCCACACCCTAACAGTTGAGGGAACCCGTGGAAGAGGTAGGCCCAGGAAGACCTGGGCTGAGGTGGTGAGGCAAGACCTTCGTACATTGGGCCTCACCGAGGCGATGACTACTGACCGAGACCTTTGGAAATGTGCTGTGCGTGAGAAGACTCGGCAAGCCAAGTAAGATCGTTGCCAGTGCCCCTGGACTGGTTCTTGTGCGGGTGGCACATGAGATGCACCATTTTGAGCGTGGCCGTTGCCAGTACCGCCTGACTGGCTCCTGTAGGATTTTCGAGCGAGATCGTTGCCAGTGCCCCTGGACTGGCTTGTGCGGGTGGCACATAAAAGACACCATTTCGAGCGTGGCAGCTTTCGTGCGGGTGACACGTAAAAGCACCCACTACACTCTCTGAGTGGTTGGCGTTAGGAAGGGCATCCAGCTGTAGAAACTCTGCCAAATCAGACTGGAGCCTGGTGTTGCCATCCGGTTTCACCAGTCCTCAGTCAAATCGTCCAACCCATGCTAGCATGGAAAGCGGACGTTAAACGATGATGATGATGATGATGATGATATAATATATATATGGCGCATAATGTGTATATATATATCCATATCTATACCAATATATACAATGCTCTATTAAATAAATTATTTCTGAAGGAAATTAATTTGAACACCTCTACATTTTTGTTTTCATTCTGGCCAAGTTATTAGCAGTTCTATATTTTTTTATTGACTTATATCAAAATACTATGTTACACACAGCACCCAACATTGGTGGTATAAACATTACTATAAAATTATATAATTTCCTTTCTATTATTATATATAAATAGATTTATTGAATATTCCCTCCATTTTTTCCATTTTTCACTCACATAGATTCCTTTCAAATGTATGAATATTAAAATATTATATTTGTTTGTGTCTTTTTTGTTATACCACACACACACACACACACACATACAGGGAGACAGACAGACAGAGACAGAGACAGATAGGGTAGGTATAGTGCACATATAGATTTTATGTATGTGTATGTATATATTTACAATTTATATCTATATACAAATATGTGTGTGCGTGTGTATGTGTATTTAATGTACATATAATATGTGTATATATGTATATTTTGATATATATCATGTATGCATGTATATGTATATACTACATACATATTTGTGCAAATATGTTTCTAAAAATGCATGTGTGTGTGTGAACATATACACACAATATATGCATGTGTATATGCTTATACACATGCATAGATATATGATATAATATAAATACATACACATATATCGAATAAACAGTACAATATACAATATAAAATATATATGTCTGTATATAATTAAATTTGTGTAGAATCAGCTTTATATTATCCACATACCTCAATTATTACAGCTAAAACCTATCTAGTGGTTTGAAATTATCTCATTATTTTATATAGTACATTCCATTCCTACAAAGATAATAAGCAACATGAAACTTATTAAATCCTATTGATTTTGCTTCTCTTCTCTCTATTTTTATATTTCGTCTCTCTCTTTCATTCATGCATGCATGCAGCTCTATATAATATGTGTATTTATAAATGGAAGAATTTGGCAAAAATAGATATAGATAATAAAGTGAAGCTTGTTATTTAGGAGAATGTTATCTCTACACAGCAGGCTGGTTAAATTTAAACGACCACAGCACTATTTTACCAATATATTTTCAAATTGATCCACATGTGTGCATGTGTGTACATGTATACACACACATATAGACACAGACACACACATACACACATACACACACATATATATATATATATATATATACAATCACACATGTATATACACATGCACATACAT
>NC_068990.1:12499189-12508223 GCF_001194135.2 Octopus bimaculoides
TATATATATATATATATATATATATATATATATATATATATACATACATTATATATATTTATATATATATATATACACACACATATACATGCATGCGTGTGTGTGTGTGCACATATGTGTGTACACATATTACACCATGTCCGATATCATGGTATCCTAAAATCTTTGACAATATCCACAGGAACTATATATAAATTAAAGCATAGACATTCTGAAAAATTTTCCTGTTTATAAATAATGAAGTAACCTGCGGTGTTGAATATTGTAGAAACCGCACAAGCATAAAGATTCTTCTATATTTTATTTCTAAAATTGGTGAAAAGGTGGATGATGAAGTAGGGTGAACGGTAGAATACTAAACTAAATGTCTGGAAGCATGCAGTTAGGTCTCTCTTATAATCTGTCTTCAAACCCTGCTGAGCTTATCTTTGCTTTTACTCTTTACGAGGTAAATAAAATAAATGCCAGTCAATTACTGGAGTTAATTAAATGATCTGTAAACATTCTCCTCCAACTCCACGCCTACCCCACTAATGTTTGAGGTCTTGTACCAAGGTTAGAAATAAATGCTAATGGAAGAGGATGCGTTCTCACTTTAATCATAAATTTTTCTTTGACTGAAAGTCTGCTCTGTGTGGTTTGAAAGTGACAACTCATTAAAGCAATGAATATCTTACAATGATATTAGTAAATCACAATTTGCTTCTGTGACCAAAAGACTTAACTCTCAACAGAATTTCTAATATCAGATTATTATTTTTTCAGACTGTTGACTTTATCTTTATAGATAAAGCATCTTTTTATTATTTTTTTTTTTTTAATATTTACACTATTCCCAGATATTCTTTTATTCCTTTACTTGTTTCAGTCATTTGACTGCGGCCATACTGGAGCACCGGCTTTAGTCAAACAAATCGACACCAGGACTTATTCTTTGTAAGCCTAGTACTTATTCTATCAGACACTTTTGTCAAACTGCTAAGTTACGGAGATGTAAACACACCAACATTGGTTGTCAAGTGATGGTGGGGAACAAACAGACACACAAACATATACATACATATAAATATATATATATATTTATATAAGGGTATTACTACAGAATACTCTCTCTCTCTCTCTCTCTCTCTCTCTCTCTCGTACAAATGTCTTGCTTTCATAAGTCTTTTTAATTAAATCCTTCCATGAAACCTTAATCAAAATTTATGTTCTTATCACCAGCTTAATGATAACGAAGTTATTTTACTAAATTCTTTGATATATTTAAAATTAATTGAAAGAAACACAGAGCAACCCAAAATAAATACAGTAACAAAAGGGTTAAAATGTCCAGGAGATGCCATATGTCACATCTTCCCTGTGACTCTCTCAGTGATAGAGGACTCAAGGAGAGAAGAAGAGTCTTGGCATAATTGTTACCAAATGTTTCTATCTGTAAATAAATTAATATCCTGAAAAATTATAATTGAATTACATAAAGCTCATCTCAGACATTAACACATTTAATTAAAGATTGTACATAATTAATGGTATGTAGGTAATGAGTGTGGCTTCATTTATCAGTTTAAGCTTGCAATATGGAATTGAAGTTTTTATCATGGAATTACAAAAATGCTCTCCTTCTGGAGGAGAAAAACTGACAATAGATGCAAAAGGATTGGTGTTAGGTTATCAACTTGCATGTTAATTCTTTTGTTACCACATTTCTGTTGAAATATTCTTTCTTGCTTCAGCTAATTTTGAAAATAACAAAAAATATAGTAAAATAACTTTTTTATGATTAAGCCGATGTTTGAAGCATAAATTAACATGGAATTTTGATGGAAAAATGTTAATCTAGATTGCTTTATAACATAAAGTTTGGTTGATAGAGCCAGGAGCAGTCTCAGGTTGATATCAAAAGAGTTAAAACACCACACAACAGAAAATAGCAACGCAAGAATTTTTCAGATGGATAGGTGATAGGAAGAGGCGATAAACAAGAAATTAAAAATGTATTTCATCTTGTTAATTCTTTCCCTGTTCCTTATTTTGATATGCATGATGAAGCACAATCTGACTGATTTAGAATGTTTTAACCTTGATGCTGCCTGCTTCTGCCCTTCTTCATTTAAATCTCACTTCATCAGGTTTGTATTCCATCCTTCGAATGCGAAAAATATTTGTTTCGATAAGGGAACCCGTGGAAGAGGTAGGCCCAGGAAGACCTGGGCTGAGGTGGTGAGGCAAGACATTCGTACATTGAGCCTCACCGAGGCGATGACTACTGACCGAGACCTTTGGAAATGTGCTGTGAGTGAGAAGACCCGGCAAGCCAAGTAAGATCGTTGCCAGTGCCCCTGGACTGGCTCTTGTGTGGGTGGCACATAAGATGCACCATTTTGAATGTGGCTGTTGCCAGTACCGCCTGATTGGCTTCCATAGGATTTTCGAGCGAGATCGTTGCCAGTGCCCCTGAACTGGCTTGTGTGGGTGGCACATAAAAGACACCATTTCGAGCGTGGCCGTTGCCAGTATCGCCTGACTGGCCTTCGTGCAGGTGACACGTAAAAGCACCTACTACACTCTCTGAGTGGTTGGCATTAGGAAGGGCATCCAGCTGTAGAAAATCTGCCAAATTTAGATTGGAGCCTGGTGTTGCCATCCGGTTTCACCAGTCCTCAGTCAAGTCGCCCAACCCATGCTAGCATGGAAAGCGGACGTTAAACGATGATGATGATGATGATGATGAATACAGGGGAGCAATTTTGAACATAATTTCTGTTCAGTTTGTTTTTTCACTTGATTTAGACTAAAACTGTTATGCTGGTCTAAGAACTTCAGTCAGTTTTCTCCTATCATGTCAACGAATTTTTTCTACAGCTTCCTACCTGAATAAGCATAATCATATTGTTTGTCTGTAAGTAATTGAACTGCTCAGCTGCTTTCATTATTTTACTGGTAATTATCAATGAAATAATGGATTATAATCCATTCCGTTTGAGACATTTGAGATTTTCCTTTCCTATAAAGAAATGGCCTTAATTTTCTATGTTTATTTGGTGAATTCTCATTTTGCATTGAAGTTTCTTTTACTTGCTTCAGTCTTGTGGGTTCGATAAATTAAGTACTAGTTGTGTACTGGGGTTGATCTAATCGACTGGATCCCCCCTCTGAAATTTCAGGCCCCGTGCCTTGAGTAGAAAAGAATGTATTTTAATTAATGCATTATACAGTGCAGTATTGTACTCTATTTCTATTTATTAATTTATTAATTTTTAGGAAATAATTAAGATCTAAAATAATATAAATGCCTATCGGCTGCAGAAACCCATGATATACTGAGGAGACCATGATATGAATTTACATATATTAGCCAGAAAAATCTATGATGTACTGAGTATGCGATAGGTGAACTGTGATGTACTGAGTGTGTGATAGGTGAACTGTGATATGGCAAGGGATTACTTTATATATATGTAGATATATATATACATATATATATATAATTTAGAGAAAAGAACCAAAGTTCATGAACTCAACCATGAAAATCCACAGCCACATATAGAAAAATTTAATAAGTAAATACACTAAAAAGAACTATAATAAAATACAAAGAAATAAACATTAAAATAATAATTAAAACAATGTTTATTACTTTGTATTTTATTATAGATCTTTTAGTGTATTTACTTATTAAATTTTTCTATATGTGACTGGATTTTCATGGATGAATTCATGAACTTTGGTTCTTTTCTCTAAATTATATATTTATATATTTTATACCGTAAAACTTAATTTAATTCTAATTTTTGATAAATTGAATTCAATTGAGATTTTACCTGTAAATTTGGATTTTTATCCCTATTTTTTTAATTATTATTATTATTATTATTATTATATATATATATATATATAATGAACTTCCACATAGTTTACATCAACCAAATTCCCTCACAAAGTATTGCTTAGCCCAAGGCTATAGTACAATAAGCCCAAGGTGCTGCAATGTGAGGCCCTTAACCACAGAGTCATGCCTATTAAATTTTATCGAAAATGTACAATAACTCTTTAGGTATCTAAGTTGACAAAATCGATATTTTGCTTAAGTAAGGCATTTTTACCTTTAAAGAATTTCTTCATGTTTCATTTTATTTAACACTTTTAGAGCGAAAATCAGATATAACCATGCAAAATTTCTTGCATCTTTAATTGAGGAAAGCAATTTTGAAACTAGTTTAAATGTTAAAGAGTTAATAGCATATCGATTGTGAAGAAATCTTGATTCATGTGATTATCTCCGATTCTCAAATTGTGTGGTCTTAACTCTATTACTGTACAAATCATAAATATCCACTCAAAATTTCCTCACTCTTAACTGAGGAAAGCGGTTTTATATACTAATCTAGCTTCTGTTGAGGAATGTCATGTTTTAAACTATATTTTATTGTGATTTATTGAGTTTATTGAGGAAATGTGACTTGCAGAAACCACCTGTTCTTCCTTTCGGTAGGTATTTAACATCATTACTGAAATAACCATAAAATTTAATTTCACAGTTAAAGGGTTAAGGCTTACAATAGATACAAACATAAATCAACGAAATTGTTTTCTGCATTTATATTGTTACCTATTTTATTAGTGAGAGAAGCAGCTGAAAGTATTCTCTTGGCATTGGAGTTGAACTTTTTAAAAAATAAATGAATAAATTTGGAGTGAAATTTAATATAATTTGATATTAAATTTCACTATATCAAGCTTACCATGCAAAATTATTATCAAGATATTAAAACAAAAAAATATAATCTGCTTTCTTTGTTAAAAAAAAAAAGACAAGACAACAAAAATTCAACTCCGACTCGTATCAAGCAAATGAAATGCCCTAGTAACTATTTCCAAATAATTTCAACTCAAATTTTATTAGTAATTTAAGAAATAAAATGGAAAAAACTATATCCCATGAGACGTGTGCATGAATATTGGTATAAACATGTTAGCTTAACAATAGTAGTTTTAATATTTAAATTGTCGACAACAACAATGATGATGAAGGTGGTAACAGTAAGGATTGCAAATATACACTTAATGGAAGTTACTTTTTACAGTCTGTCTGTCCGTCTATTTGTTTGTCTGTCTGTCTGTCTCTGTCTCTCTCTCTCTCACCCTCTCTTTCTCTCTCTCTCAGACAAAATTTCGCAATAAAATTGTTTATTTGACTTCTTCCTGAACAAATTGTCACAGAGGATTAATAGTAGTTTATATTTTTCTCATTTAGCTTTTAACTTTGTTTTTCATTTATTCTATTTCATATTATATATATATATATATATATATATACATACAATTTTGTGAAATTTTTATTTGACATTTTCACCATTCAAACCTCTGCAGAGTTTGGTTCATAAAGATTAATTTATTGATTGATGTTAAGAAATCCAACCTACTGTGTCGTTCAATATTACTCACTCAGCAGTATTCATTTCAAGATGACTTGTAATGCCAAACTTAAAACGTTGGTGTGCAAAAAATTACAGAAAACTAATGTCTGCATGAAAGATGCATAATTGAGAAACTGTTTAAACATACGTCTCTATATTGTCACAGGCACACACAAACACACACATAGTAACATAACATATTTATTCTACCCAAGTCATTGAGTTCCTTTTTACTGTGTTCAAAAATCTGTACATAAACTCAATTATAAACATGCTACTAATGATTGCATGTTTATATATATATACATATACACACACGCACATGTATACATATGTATATATATATATATATATATATATATGTATGATGAAGAGCTTCACTCGAAACGTGAGATCCTCTTTCTTTTCTTTTCTTTTCTGAGTGTCCAAAACACAGTACTTGTATCATATCTTTGCATTGTTGCTTTTCCTTGTTTGATCTTGTTTAGATTGACTATATATATATATATATATATATATATATATATATATATATATAGTCAATCCAAACAAGATCAAGCAAGGAAAAGCAACAATGCAAAGTCGTAGAAGTGATGCTGGGGGACAAATGCAAGCACAAAAACACACACACATAAATATATATATATATTTTCTTGTTATTCTTTTACTTGCTTCAGTCATTTGACTGCGTCCATGCTGGAGCACCACCTTTAGTCGAACAAATTGACCCCAAAACCTATTCTCTGCAAGCCAGACCGTTGCAGGATTACCTTGTTTTGGTAGCTGAGTGGACAGGAGCAACATGGAAGGATGTGTTTTTCTCTGGAACATGTATCATCCAGTCCAGGAATTGAAACCACAATTTCACTATCATATGTCCAACACCCCTAACCACTTAGCCACAAAATGCACCTAATGGTTTTGTGTAAACAGAAATTGTCTTTTGTGGTTTGCTAGAAGATCCTAATCCTAGGATTAGGGGCAAGGGAATCCAATACCCTTTCGCATTTTCACTTGTTTCAGTCATTAGACTGCAGCCATGCTGAGGCACTACGTTAAAGGGTTATAGTCAAATGAACTGACTCTAGTACTTATTTAATCTTTCTTGTAACCCTCTGCTAAGTTATGGGATGCAAACAAACCAACACCAGTTCTCATGCAGTGGTGGGGAAAAATGCAAACACAAACACACATGATATATATATTTATATGATGAGCTTCTTCTAGTTTCCGTCTGCCAAATCTACTCACAAGGTTTTGGTTGGCCTGCTATTCATTTCTTTCAAGTGCTGCACATAATAATGCACCCTTCACTTATGTCATGGTTAGTTTTATAGCAGCAAAAGTTTTGTTACTCTGTAGTTTTTCAACACATCATGGCTATTCATTGTCTAAAGCATTTTCTTTAACTGACTTTTTTTTTCCATATGAATCTTTTGTGACTAAATTTTCAATGGTGATTTGTCTCTTTTAAACAATTATTTTAAAAGGTGAAGTGTTGTAAACTTGTGAGAAATTTTCAGTTACTCACATTGAAATGTATAAAAGATTTTTCAAAACTGAATGATTATTAGCATGCGTTTTTTTTTTAATGACAACTTTCAAAGTGAGATGACATTTATACTTGCCATTTCAACTCGCAGCTTTCTGCAAAGACAAATAAAACAAATATCATGTGCAATTTGAATTATACTAAGAATTCTTATGACTAATTAAACAATGAGCTGTTTAAAGCAGCAAGCTGGCAGTATCATTAGCATGCTGAATTAAATGCTTAATGGCCTTTTGTCCTTCTTTATATCATGAGTTCAAATTCCACCAAGATTGACTTTGCTTTTTATCCTTTTGGTGTTAATAATACGAGTACCAGTTGAACACTGAGGTCAATAGAGCTGACTTAGCCAACGTCCCCGTATTTGCTGACCTTGTCCCAAAATTTGAAACTAATTAGGCGAATGCTTAATAAGCATTTATTTACTCTCTTTGTGATTTCAATAATTCTACCGGTTTCCAACACCCATTTGTGTATGAATGATAATAAAACAAACAAAATTTATGTGAGCTGGTTCAACAACATAGATTAAAGTAGAAGGTTGGCACGGCTGTTCACTGCCTTGGATATTTCGGTCTTGAAAAACAATTTCAGTGGAACCAAGAATAATTGCTTCAACTTCTGAGAAGGAGTACTATGGTCATACTAGGGCATAGTACTCCCTTTGATAATTTCAATGTATTGAATAGTTAAATTTTAGCTTTTTAATGTAAACATACACACATATATTCACACATATAAGCAACCGAAACAATTAGTAATCTCTCATCCAGTAGGCTTCTGCACAGTTTCAGTCAACCAAATTTCACATGTGGCTCTTTGGGTAAATGTCTTCTTTTATAGTCATGGCTTACAGCCACGAACTCATTTATTTGTTTTCATCTTTAATCATTCTCACAAATGTCTTGTCAGTTTTCTGGTCAACAAATCATGTGCGTGCTTTGTGCACTCAAACCCACAAAGTATAAGGTAAACATGCGTTATGTATGTATTATGTATGTATGTATGTATGTATGTATGCATGTATGGATGTATGTGTGAGTAAGTAGATTACTTGTATACAGTACTACTACTTCTAAAATAAAGGGTAAGAATATAATTGAAGTAACTATATGGTACAATACCTAATAAGTATCTTCATCCTTGTTAAAGAATCTTCAAGCTGTACATGTGTGTGTGAGAGAGAGTGTCTGTGTGAGAGAGAGAGAGAGAGAGTGTGTGTGTGTCAGGGAGTGTGTGTGTGTGTCAGGGAGTGCGTGTGTGTGTGTGTGAGAGAGAGAGAGAGAGAGTGTGTGTAGCTTTTCTGCAGCTTCTCTCTGTGTATTGTTGAATATGAAACTAGCAGAAAACCTTCGACCAAAATGCCATGCAGGGAGGTTGAACTCAGAACCACATGAGTTACAAAGTGTCACCACTACACATTGGCCTATTTCTTGACATTTGTGGCTAAATTGTGCACCCTGTAGATTATGAGCCAATCACTAAATGAAGCAAGTTTACATGCTTAATTAATCTAATCATCCTCCTTCTTCTCTTCATAAACCTCCTCCTCCTCTATGATTTCTACGTTTGTAGAATGAAATATGTTAAAAGCAGGACAGGTAGCTTAAATTAATACAGGAAACAACTAAGAACCTCAGAACCAGATGTAATTGAAAAGGTATAAATGAGAGCTAGCTTCATCTACAAATCTTAAAGGAATAATTCCTCTTCATTCTGTTTATGTTACGTAATTAAATCCTGATAAATTATATATATATATATATATATATGTCTAATTACATTTTAAGATTATATAAATTGAGACTTTGAACTCTAGGTAGGTGTTTAGAAATTCACGCACACCTGTCTTTTTCTACTGTCTCACACAGCTGGTGATTATTATTGAAACCAGAGGTTAAAATGGAAACTCTTATTGACTACTTTTCATGACAGAAAGAAAATGATGCTGTCACCTTCAGCTGTTCATTATGTACTGCTCAAATATGTTTCTAGCCAATTTTCCTTCCCGTGAAAAGTATTTCTAAGCTTTGCTGAGGCCGATGGGCTTAATTGATTACTAAGT
>NC_068990.1:12510341-12522175 GCF_001194135.2 Octopus bimaculoides
TATATATATACGGGAGAATGTACGAAAAAACAACAACAGACGAGGACAGGTGGTGTAAATAACAAAAGGATGTATTAGTATGACGCTCGGGAATACGGAAAGTCTTTGACGTTTCGAGCTACGCTCTTCAACAGAAAGAATACGGAGACAAGGAGAAAAACATGGAGAAAAAAAATTAGTCTTAAATTAAGAGATCGATATATATATATATATATTATGTATGATTGTGTATATATGTTTTAACTCTGACTGAAATCAAATTAACATTGGAAATAGCATCATTGTTAGACATTTTTAAAAATCTATACAAACAGCACCTTATTTCCTCAGAGTTTCACTTATAAGCAAAGGAAAATATTTACAGTTCCTTTACTTTCTCGCTTCTTGAGTTCAGCTGCTCCAAGAAAGATTAACGAAGTCATTAACAACAGATATTTACTGCAAGGAAAGAAAAGAATGCATTATAAATGACTACAGCATACTGCATCCTAAGTGTATTATCACACGTAAGAATTGTCTGTGTGTGTGTCTTCATATATATATATGACAAGCTGAGATAAATACGAGTTTATACTATCAGTTCATATTTTTTTAAACCATTCTGGCTGCTCTGTATTTCATTATGAGTAACATACATAGGCGTGGCTTAATGGTAAGTAGTTTGCTTGCCAATCACATGGTTTTGGGTTCAGTCCTACTGTGTGTCATAATGGGTGAGTGTCTTCTATCATAGCTTCTGACCAACCAAAGCCTTGAAAATAGAATTGGTAGATGGAAACTGAAAGAAGTCCATCGATCTCTTAATTTAAGACTAATATTAATTTAAGACTTAGCTCTTATATCTAGCAGGTAGATGCTTATGAAGCATCATTACGCTTCGTGCAAATTTATAATTCATAGCTGTTTAAAGCTATTATAACTGCGATCCACCCATGCCACTACTGGTGATATCATCAAATTTAGAATGTATCCACAGATGATATGAACAGTAGTGACATCTAACTTCAAATCTCAGTGTTTGAATGTTTCATGTCACCCTACCACAAGGTTTTGGCATTTATATCTCCATAATTTAGTGGTTCAGCAAAAGAAGCCAACAGAATAAATACTAGGCTTAAAAAAATAAGTATTTAGGTCAACTCATTTGACGAAAAATTCCTCCAGGTGGTGCCCCAGTAAATGATAAAATATAAATCATTTTTAACTAAAAGTCACTATGGAATTAATGCATTTCTATCAAAAATTTATATTGATTAATTTGTTTTTGGAAGACACTGTAAAAATTCCAAAGTAATTACAAAGCACAATGTTATATCCTTGTATGGAAATATACTATTACAAAATATCACTTTGAATATTACCTGAATATATTTTTGTTTCAAATTTGCAATATATTAAGTATTTGCTTGCTGCAAAAAGAAGAACTATTGTTAATAACTTTGTAGATCTTTCTTGGAATAATTGAACACAGAAGTAAAGCAGCCTAAGAATGTTTTTCCTTCACCTATAAATGAAACTCTGAGAAAATAATTACTAACAAACATGCCAAGATTATGTTCATGAAAACCTTAGCAAAAGCAAACAATGAAAATAATTTTCTCAGTGAATATAGCATACCGTACTTCAAAAGTATTTCTATACATAAATCCTCATTAGTATTCTTTCAGATCTTACCTTGTGTCTGAAAGATACTTCATCGTTGGAGAAAGTGGCATCATTTTATGCTTTAGTGTAAGGAACTACTTCAGCTCACTCTACTTTCTGTCTATATGCCAAGTCTTGCTAATTCTATAATACATTTCAAATAGACACGAAAACAACTCCTCGTAGTGAATCCTAGACAACAGTTTGTAGTTTAAATGTCAAATAAGTGAAAAATCTGTTTTTGCTCTCACCTCCCCTACTCAACTTGTTCACACATATACGTGTATTCTTTTTGTCATGTAAATATAAATATATATATACATATATATATATCAGTGTATATGTATTTATATGCATATTTATGTATGCATGTCTATGTTTATGTATGTATATATATCCAAGCATATTTGTGTGAGTTTATGGGTGTGTGTGTGTATATATATATATATGGTCAGCTAGACTTTAATAGTCTAACTTATCTTTTGACAGCTGGACAAACGTAAATTTAAAAATTGCAAACTGCATGATGGGTAGTTCTATATTTCCTCTGGTCAAGGACATTTCAGTATCAGTTTAAAATATTTCATCAGATAAACATTCAAACAAGTGAAGGATAATAAAAACCATGCTAGCACAGAGATGGGAGCTTGGTGCAGTCTTTAGGCACGCCAGCTACTGTTAAACCATCCAACCCCTACCAGCATGGATAAAGACATTTAATGGTGAGGATGAGGAACTAATGTATATTTTCTGTATACAAAAATACTCTATAAGAATAGTCAAAAATAATAAATAAAGACACTATATAAATCAATACCAGAGTGTTTAAAATATGATTGCATTTGAATGAATCTTAAGATTCTAAAATGTTTTTTGGAAATTGTTCAACATTTAAACCTTTGAATCACTGTCATCATCATCATCATCATCACCGTCGTCATCGTCGTTGTCATCATTTTAACACCTATTTCCTATGCTTGAACAGGTCTGATTAGAGTATGTTGGAGCAGAGTTTACTATAGCCAGAAGCTCTCTCTGTCACCAACCCCCACCTATTTCCAAGTGAGGTATTAATTCCCCCATCTATTGAACAACAACCTGGACATGTTTGCATAGAGAACTGGAAACAAATGACATCAAAATGAGCATGAAAATTGTTTTTGTGGTGACTGGGGAATGAGGTTATTTAAAAATAGTGATTAATCACACAAGAATGGCAGGGTGGGTTGGGGGAAATGTAGGGCTTTATTTGATTGGAGAGTGGTGAGCTTGGATGGAGTGAGGTGGAGTAGGTAAATGGGTTGTTGCAAAGCAGTGGAAATTATGAAGAGTAGAATGAGAAAAAGGAAAGGCTTAATGAAGGATATGGGAGTAACTAAAGTATTAGAAGTGAGGATCGATGGTGGTAGCTCAATGAGGCATCATACAGTACTGCCCATGCCTTTATTATGTTCATTAAATTGATTAAGTTGGGTCTTGTTGTTTGCATTATTTGAGCAAACATTTGCACTCATGCAGGTAAATGCATAATAATTCATTATTTTTAAAAATATAATTCATACATTTTCTTTATCATGTATTATTTGCTTTTCTTACCCACACACTTTCTCTGCATACTTTTTCTGTAATGTATTCTGAATAACAGATCACTTATAGTGAATGTCATATTAATCTGATGATCAGTGACATGAAATTTGAATAACTCAATATAAGGTGCCTGCATTTAAAAATCATATGTGTGTATATATACACATGCACACATACACTCACATTTAGTGGATGTGTATATATGTATATATAGCCATACTGTGGCTGTATTTAAGTATTATATATATAACTTTAATAGATATCTATTTATTTATCTATCTATATACATATATATATTTGTCTATAATATATATATATATATATATATATATATATATATATACATGTACAAATATATATACAGATAGATAGATATCCATTAACATTATATATATTACTTAAATATATGTATTGAGTGTGTGTTTGTGTGTGTGTGCGTGTGTGCACATACATATAAGGAGTGGATCTATTTATCTACGTGTGTATGTATAAACATACACACATACATGAGTATATGTATATATGTATGTTAGTATATATATATATATATGTGTGTGAGCATTGTATCTTGAAAGGGTTATTTAGCATATAAAAACCTATGTACCGCTTCTTTTATTATTATTATTTTATTAGTCAACTACTTAACTAATTAACTAATTGGTTTCTCGTCTAATTGTTTGATTAATCAATTAATCAGTTGGTTTGTCAGTCCTTTCGTCACTGTTCATGACCTCATAAATGATGTGTCTTCATTGCTTCAGGTCTATTTCAATATGTTCAGACTGGACGTGCTGGGTTTAGCTTGTGCATTTATATTTTTAACGGTGTGCAATTGAGTGGGTGTATACAATGGTTAATGTGTTGGTATATCTGTGTTGCATTGCAGTATGAGAGATTTGTTTTGTATGATCAGTGTGTATGTGGATGTATGCATATGTATATGTATGCACTTATGTATGCACCTGCTTGTAACTTGTTCATGTATATGATCATATCTATGTATGTAGCAATTCTGTAGCTGTACTCTTTCCTGTTATTCTTCTTCCTCAAAGGATTAATAAATTTATCCACATGTATACATACTAATTCTCTTACTCTTTCCTCGCCACTATCTCTCTCACACACATCCACCACTGTGTGTGTATATACATGCACCTATACACTTTTTTACTTATTCTTTCTAACCTATTCCATGAATTCTTTTGATATCCAAGGCAAGTTCCATTTATATAATTTCTTGTGGCATTTTATATTGTTTTCTTTACTCTCCTCTGCATCCTGGTTCTGTTCTTGGTTGTTTCCAAAGAAATGCAGAAAATGACTGAAGTCTTGTTATGCTTCTTTATTTCACGGAGTTGTCATGAGGGGGAAATGTTATTTATTACTTTGTTTATTACGCTTATTAAATCTGCTGTTTGTTATTTTCACAGCTTCAATATAATAGAGTTTTTGTTGACTAAGTATATGGTGCCAATGGGTTTCACATAATGTGTATCTATGATGGCCATTCCATTATTTAAGGTTATGCTATTAAGTTGTATTAACAACCAAATAACAGATCTACATAAAATGCCCACTTGCAAATGCAAGAGTTACAAACACCACATCACAAAAATAACATAAAGACCGATGAATAGGCCAGGAAAACACCAGCCAATCAATTAACAGGAAAAGCTAACCAATGGATAAGCACAAACAGCAGACTACATACACACACCAAAGAATATGAATACACCACCAATATCGAGTTGTAAATGTTCTCACCTGAAGACTGCAGTGGCATGAAAATTGAGTCATGACACAATCTCTCAGTTTCAGTTCCAATAAAAGAAAACATCCTCTACAATTTGTATTGAATGCTCCTCTCTTGTTTCTCCAACATAAATCAATGTATATTAACATTTAATCATTACTTTTATCGTATACTTGTTTCAGTTATCAGCCTGCAGCTATGCTGGGGCACCACTTTAAAGGATTTTAGTTGCACAAATCGACCCCAGGACTTTTTTTAAGCCTGGTACTTATTCTATCAGTCTCTTGTTGACAAACTGCTAAGTTACAGGGATGTAAATATGTGAACACTAGTTGTCAGAGGCAAGGACACACACACACAACAGGCATCAGTTTCTTTCAGGTTTCCACTCGGAAAGCTTTGGACAGACAGAGTTTGGAACCAAACTTACTACCACACACGCACACACATGCACACACACACATGCATATGTATATCTGCACTCGTTTATATAAATGTATGGAGAGTGAGAGAGAGAGAGAGAGAGATTATATTGCATACAGCTGTTTATGCATTTTATTTGTCAAGTCCTGAAATCTCTCTCTCAACAATCAACTTTACACTGTAGCAGTGAAAGGATGCAGTATATTAACAATCATTTTTTTTTTCTATTCTCAATAATCCTTATTTCCTCAGCAGTTAAATGGCTTCTGTGGATGTTTAATAATTATGTTTTATTTTTTCAATAAAATAAAATATGACTACGTTAGAGGAAATACAGGAGAAGACGTTCATTCAAAGTACTTCGCCTCCTACTGTGACTTGTTTTTTCTGTATTTAGTAGAGTCATGGCAATTACTGTTTATGATAATTGTGACTATGATGGCTTAGCGCTTCCTTTTCTCCTTTTTTAATTTTATGTGTTTCGTTCTTTATTACTTAATTGTCAATTCTCTCCTTCAAAATCCATTCAACAGAACGGAATAACATATATGAGCAGGTGTTCGTTGTAATAGCTCTACATCTAGTTCTCTAAATCAGCATGAATTGAATGAGTCTTCATTTTGGATGATTTCCTATTAATTGTCAAAGTAGATTTTACTGCTTTTTAGTGCTTAGATGCCATCAGAATACCATCAATATTTTTGCAGAAAAGGAGAAGTGTTCACTGGTTACAAAGTGATAATTATGAGTAAGCTTGACTTTCTCACCTGCTTCTTCTCAACTTCTTAATTACAAACCTTATACACATAAATATATTAAAATATATTTAACGATAATAGCCATCTATGCATCATACCTAATGTAGATACACAGTTGATAGGCGAGCAACTGTAGAGATTGTTCTGAAATAACATCTCTCAGAGACACGTGTTAAAAAATTTGTCCTAGCAGCAGCCAGCAAGAATGCACTGATGCATTTATTTTGGGGGTGGGTAGAGGGCTTCTCAATGATGTGTACTTACAGCTTGCCACTTGCCTTTGAAGAAGGAAACAGTGAATAAAACAATCATTGATTGAATAAAATCTGATATACGCAACTGATGCAGTATTAGATTAAAATAGCTATCTATGTACCATACTTAATGTATATCCACTGTTGGGTACAAATTCTTTTTCTAGTATTATAGCTATTTGAATTCAAAGCTATCAAACCTCTCAAACATTAATATTTTGAAAGATATTTACACATTCCAGATTTCATTTTAAGGAATTTAGTTTGTATGATGTATTTTAAATATGATATTAGTTTGTAATGTCTCAATCTGAGTTCCACTTCTCTTGTACTCCCATCTTTTTTTTCTGTTTTGTTTACCTTACATTTTATACATCCACAATTGTAATTTAATACAAATTTATCAAAATATTTCAACTCTTATCCAGATGTTTCTTTAATTCTTTGTATTATTATTCATGGATTTTCTTGGAAGGATTTTCAATTCTTACAGGTTTTTCTTTTTAAGTTTGGTGCTTTCCCTTCTAATTCCTGAAGCTTGCTGAACGTTTTTTAAATGATCTTCATGCATACTAAATTTTCTTCAGTATTCACAACACTACAAAATGTAGACAACATATATTTACTTGTATTTTGTTAATATTTTGCCTGAAAATTCGTTTTTAAGTCTTGTCTCAGTCTTAACTATATACAATAGGCATAGGAGTGGTTGTGTGGTAAGTAGCTTGCTTGCCAACCACATGGTTCCAGGTTCATTCCCACTGCGTGGCACCTTGGGCAAGTGTCTTCTACTATAGCCTCGGGCTGACCAAAGCCTTGTGAGTAGATCTGGTAGACGGAAACTGAAAGAAGCCCGTCATATATATGTATATATATGTATGTATGTGTGTGTCTATGTTTGTGTGTCTGTGTTTGTACCCCCAGCATCGCTTGACAACCGATGCTGGTGTGTTTACGTCCCCGTAAGTTAGCGGTTCAGCAAAAAGAGACTGATAGGATTAGTACTAGGGTTCCAAAGAATAAGTCCTGGGGTCGATTTGCTCAACTAAAACGCGGTGCTCTAGCATGGCCGCAGTCAAGTGACTGAAACAAGTAAAGGACTATGGACTGCTGAAGCTTACCAAATTCTGCTCTAAAGTTTAAAATAAAATTAGAAAAAAGCAATTAATCATTGTCTGATTGTTACCTTCTTTTTAAACAACTCATCTTAGAAATATTGAAATACTATTTAGCCCCAGGCTAGCGTTGATACAAAGGAAATCTGGTCAAAAACATTCTCAAACTTAATTATTTGGGTTTTATTTTTCTCGAGGCGTCTCTATAACTACATTTACAATATTTGCTTTCTTTTTTTAACATCGTCATCACATCATCGTCATGTATTGTATATCTGCAGGGCATTGATGACGCTACAACAAAAATCTTCTCAATTAAGTGGGAGTTCTCCAACTGCCTTGTCACTCCTGTTAACCAGCTCTTGGTATTGTCCATCTATTGCATTCTTTGCCTGCATCTTGATCTACTATGCTCATCTCTTCCTTCCATGGTAATATTTTCCAGACCTCTACCTCTTCAAATATGGCTGCAATGGATAAAATTTTGTATTTTCACCATGTTCAGGAGTTTTTGTCTTCCACCCACTTGTTGCAACACCCATTCATTAGTCCAATGGTCCTTGCCAGAGATTCATAACATTCTCCTATACACTTATATTTCAAATGCATTGATTATACTCTCTTCAAATTTGTTCTACTTTCCCAGGTTTGCACTGATCAGATGGAATTCATTGGAGCAGATTTTCTATGGTTGCATACCTTTGCTATTGCTAGCTTTTACTTGTTTCCAGGCAAAATGATATTCCTCTCTGACTTGACTGGACATGTTTCCATGGAAGATGGGAAATGAAGGACACCGCTTGTATGCTGATGCTCATTTACTATGATAATGAGATGTCAAGACAAAGCGAGACAAACACACACATACTACAGGCTTCTTACAGATTCTGCCTACTAAATCCACAGACAAGGCTTTGGCTGAATTGGGGCTATAGAGGAAGAAAATTACCCAGTGCCATGCAGTTAAGAAGCAAACTTCTTAACCACACAGCCATGCCTGATAAATAACACATTTTAGTGTTTCTTAACATTTGTACAATTGTACTTGAGATAATTCATCATCTCATTTCATTCAATGCTATCATCGTCATCATCATCACTATAATAGTTGTAGCATTCATTATTTGTTATGTATGTAATTGAACATTAAACATAAATCTAATTAGGATCATCAATCAAGTGCTGAGATTTATTTTATAAAGTTTAGAAGGACAAAAACAAAACAATAAGGAAAGCAAAGAAACAAATTGAGCAACGAATTTGAAATATTTATTTGTTGTCTTTGTTACACTCTTGTCTTTTACTCATTATTAAAATTGATTTCGATTTTAATGCTTTTTACAGTAACATCTTCATCACTTGTTAATTTTCTGTTATTGTTATGATGTGTAATAACTAAGAGTTAATAATTTAAGAAGAGAAAGCAGTAATTATTTTTTTAACATTTTCTTCACTAATTTTTTGTATTTAATCTTTGGTTTTCTTTCTTCTTACATTGATTTTTGTTAGCATCTATCTGAATTGAACTAAATCCTACCTTCTTTCGCTTAACCTCTTACATTTGAAAACCCAACAAATTAAACACCAGATGCCTAACAATTTAAGCTTGACACTCAAATATAAACTGTTAAAGCCATTGGATGTTTGACATTAACCCTTTAGCATTCAGATTACTCTGTCAAATGTAATGCTTATTCATTCACATTGTTTTGAATTTATCATGCATTACCTTGTAGTTATGCAATTTCAATGATGTGGTTATTACTCTTAGAATGACATTGAACAGAACATGTCAGAGGTCAAGTCTGGCCATTTTGAGCATAAAACAGATAGAATATTTGGGCCAAGTATTGCTGGTTTAAATGCCAAAGGGATCAAGTTATATTAGCTCATATTCATTTTTAAAAACTTTTGTTCAAATTTTGATATTTATTTTTCCTTTCTTTCTTGTTTTAATATTTGTTAGCATCTATGTGTAATGTTCAAAATCCTCCCTTATTTAACTTTAGCCTTTTATGTTTTGAGACACCAATACATTAAACACCAGAATCTCAGCAAAAGGGGCTTGAAACTCAATTATAAGTGATTATATCTATTGGATACCTAAGGTTATGAGTGTGTTGTCTTTCTTGGGTGGTTTCCAGATATTTCTGTACCATCTGCTTGCAGTTGGCCAACATTTCAAAGTATAATATCTCTTACATACTTGAAAAGAAACTAATGTAACTAGTATATTTAAAGTTTTAATTAATGTAATTTCATTATAATTATTATCATCATTATCAAGTAATGATCCTCATCATTGTTGAGCACTGTGCATCACCATAGAATTTTTTTATGGTAGAATATGAAAGCGGTTCCTTGTTGTTGCTGTCTTCTTTTGGATGTTTTCTTACATTTTTTGGTTATAGATAATTCTGAGATAGATAGATAGACAGATAGAAGTGGGGGAGAAAGAGAGAGTAAGAGAGAGAAGAATTAGCAATCCCAGTACTTGACCAGTACTTGATTTATTAACTTCAAGACAAAGGAATTGACTTATTGACATTAACTGGATTTGAACTCATAGCATAGAAAACTGGAACATATAGTGCAAAGCACTCTATCTATTGCCCTAATGACCCTGCCAATGCACTTATCATTATTATTATTATTATTATTATCATTATTATTGTTGTTATTATTATTATTATTATTATTATTATTATTATTATTATTATTATTATTATTATTATTATTATCATCATCGTCGTCGTCATCGTTGTCATCGTCGTCGTCGTCGTCATCATCATCGTCATCACTGTTGTTGTCATCATCATCATCATCATATTTGCCATTTTAACATTATTAAACAAAGGCGCATCAGCTGCAGTGTATATAAGTATTTGTGTATACATATGTGTGCATATATGTGTGTGTGAATGCATATCTATGTGTGTGTATATATATATATATATATATATATATATATATATATATATATATCATTCTCTTTCTCTTGCTCTCTCTCATTGATTGTGCATGTGGATGTGTACACATATATAAAGCTGTCAAATTTGCATCAAAAGTTACTGG
The DNA here is from genome assembly GCF_001194135.2 of Octopus bimaculoides. NCBI lineage: Eukaryota > Metazoa > Mollusca > Cephalopoda > Octopoda > Octopodidae > Octopus > Octopus bimaculoides. The sequence goes on from NC_068990.1 coordinate 12,520,951, forward strand.
TCAACTCAGGCCTATAACAGAAGAAACTTTCTCTTGATAAATGTGGTTGGTCATAAAACAGGATCTTAATCTTACAAATGAGACATAGCTATAGATTACAGCTTCTAATGCTGTTATCAGTTGTCATTCTGTAAAGTGGTTGGTGAATGAATAGTGACAATGTAGAGTAAAGCAGTTACTATAATTTTACTGAAAGACTGACAACATTTCGAATGCTGATGCTAGATAAGTGCATACACTCTGATAAATGCGTGGTATTAAGGACCTTCTGTTGTAGAATCCATGCTAAAAAAGTGGAATGTACAAGTGAGACTGTGACATGGTCTACATCCATTCTTGGAGGGCAGTTACTCTAAAGTATACAGGAGCTATGACAGTCTACCAAGCAATAATCATAGTGTTGACTAGAGCCAATGAAAGTAGAAGCTCCAGGTAGGTGCTTAATTGCAGATAAATCTTGTCCTGCTGTTTTAAATAGCTAACAGACACATTAGATTATTCAATTTTGAGTTCTACTAACATGAAGGGATGGTCACTTCTAAATGCTTTTACAATGCCAACATGAAAATCTGGGAAGTGGACATAAAATGATGAGGAAGAATAATTTCTCTTGGTTACCTTAATTATAACTTCTCTGATAATTATAATAGTACAGTTAACTATTTGTACTAGATTTGTTACCTGCCCTGAAAAAGTTATGCCTGTGTTTGAAGAGGTTGGCTGAAGCATTCATTCCATCTCGCTTTTTGCACTTGACACACATTCACTCACAATTCAATTATTTTTCCAGACTTACTCTCCATTGTTAGTACAATGGAATATAATAATATAAGCAGTAACATAAACAGAAAAAGTCATAGCTGATGGTTATTTCTAGTTTCAGTAAAGCTCTCTAAATCTATATATAAACCAACAACTAAACCTGAGAGATTCTGAACACTGATATAAGCATTTTCAAAGTTATTCCAAAAATTTTGGAATTGTTTTAACCTTTAACACGCTTCTTACCATGGGACTACTCAAATAGTAGACTTTTGCCACAAAGGATGTTTGGAATATAATATTTAAATACCTATGAACTTTTACTGGAGCTAAACTTGTAAAGTTTAACTTATATATATAAATTGAATTTGTCACCAAAACACGGTATATGTATTGTGCAAATCTTCTATTCATATAAATTCTCTAAATATGCTTAGCTCTCTCTCTCTCTCTCTCCATATAT
>NC_068990.1:12527722-12529431 GCF_001194135.2 Octopus bimaculoides
TATATATTCATATATATGTATGTCTATATATATGTGTGTGCATGTATATGTATGTGTATATATAGGTGTATAAATGTGTGCATATATACATATATGTGTGTAGACATATACATGTTTGTATATATATATATATATATGTATATGATGATGATGATATATATATATATATATATTGCATAGGAAATGGACGTCAAATAATGATTATTATGATGGTGATGATGATGATGATGTGTGTACATATACACACACTTTGGTTGAACAGGCAACAAGAAATAAAAAGGTTAATACATGAGTATTTATACTTCTGCATTTTTAACTGGCAGAGAGTTACAAAAGTAAAAGTATAAAAGAGAATGTGTGTGTTTCAAGGGAATGAATATACATACATATATACATACACACACACACACACACACACACACACACACACATATACAGAGTTAGAGAGTCATATAGAAAGGGTTGTGCAGAAATATAAATTTGGAATATATGTTTTAATAGAGTTAGTGTAAATATATTACAGATATTTAGCTAACTGACCTCAGTAAAATATGATTATCCATTATATGTGATATAATCGTAAGAAATATTGATTTCTTACAAAGTCATTAGGTTATGTCTTCGAGTAGAGCTTAAGCATATAGCTAAGAGTGTATAAACCCAGTATATTACTGTTATTTTATCAATCAATTACCCAAGGATTAATAATTAAAGTACCCTAAAAGGATATATATATATATACAATTGATGTAGTATGGAGTTTATTCAGATGGGCAGTTCTTTGCAGCATCTGTGAATGTTTTAATTACCTATTCCAATATCAGAGGCACCAAATTCTTGTCTGAGCAGGTGACTGGCTGCATGTGCCAATGATGAGACTCAAAAGGCTGGAATACATCCGGTGTTCTCAATGGCTGCTGTTGGGATGAATTTTTATCTAACACAGCATATCTATAGGAGAGGTTCCTCAGGACAAAAACCACAAAAACTGGCTTTTCGACAGGGTATATATGTTAAATATGATCCAAAGAGGAATTTGAACTTAGGATTAAGAAGAGATCAAATTAAATACCAAATCATATATTCTATCCCATTTTTCTATCAGCCATTCCCTCCATTATCTACATAAGACAAGGATATTATCAAGTCAAATATACACCATCTGTGCAGTCACTCAACTTGCTAGAAATAGCAGACAAATATGCCTCAAATTACACACTACTGTTTTAAAATTGAAAGGGTACAGTGTCTAACAGATTCAATTGTTTGTAATTAGTAAAAACAACATGATGGTCATGGCTGGAATGCCTTTCATCATAGGGTCAATCTAAGATTAAATGTCATCAGGTTTACTCACATTTCATTACTGTAACTTATTTTATTAATTTCATTGTAATAATAATAATAATAATAATAATAATAATAATAATAATAATAATAAAAAATAATAATATTTAAACTAGTTCCCCCTCCCTCCTACGCCTTCAAGAACATTAGCAAGTCAAATACAATTACTGTTGAAGAAGTATAAAGGCTAACAATATATGAAAATTTGCTTTAGAAATATATTTATAGTTCTGTCATATTAGGACTAGCGTTAATGGAAATTGGGTTTTCTAATCAATGTATTGAAAACGTCTATTAAAAGTTTCTGTCTGGCTTTACAAATTGGGTAATGTATTCATACCATTCTTCAAAAAGGACGCTTA
>NC_068990.1:12529765-12535399 GCF_001194135.2 Octopus bimaculoides
ATATATATATATATATATATATATATATAATGAAGCAATAAAACAAGACAAAATACCAAACTGTCTTTCTAACATAATTTAAATCATATTCCAGGATATCGATTTTAATTTCATATGATAGTTAGAATCATAAGAAAATGTTCCAATAAATTGCAACAGATAAATTAAATCAAAATTACTAAAATTACCAACAAGTAAAAAATAATTATAAAAAAATACAAAAGGTAACCGCATGTACTAATGGATACTTTTGTTAGGCAGCCATGTATACATCCACTTAAATACATACACAAACACACACACGCACATGCATATGCACACTTTGAAAAGAGAAGCAGTTTGGATAGCTAATATAAACGTGTGTTGAAGTGTATGTGAGTATACATGGTACATGATAATTAAAGATGCACTAAGCAGGATGTTTAGCATAAATATACAATGGAGAATCTTCTCTGTGAACAGTGCAAGTTTTAACCATTGCCTGCTTATGTGAACATTATTCAAAACATGTTAGTGAGCACATAAATAATTAATCTGTTGACCTAACTGTTAATATGGTACTATTCATGCAAATGTGTTTTTTCCAGTTGAGGGAAATCCTTGTTAGTTGTAATTGTGTGTATATTATCTGTTTGTGCAGAGAAAGTGGGATAAAGCTTCAATGAAATATTGACCTAAATAAGATTGAAACTGGCCACACTGTGTGTATCTAAATAACACTCTTTATCTGTCAGAGAGGGTGTTAAAACAATTGGTTATATTTGTAATGTTTTCAGTGTAACTACCAAAATGGTTTACATATATACTTCTTATGTAGAGTATAGAATGTTGTAAGTCTGTGTTCAGTCGCAAACTGGTCAGGTTGCCAGCTTGCCCGATGGCAAGTGGGCCCCTGCGCCATTAGAATCCATATATGGGGACCCATGTTTGTATCTAAAGGGCTCATCCCCTCAAGTTTGAGAATTCTTTCTTCACTCCTGGAAGAATGCATTAATTATTTCAGTCTGGCTGTGTTTGTAGACAGTTGAAAAGAACACTTTTAACAAAAAAAACAAAAACAAAAAAAAAATCAAATTGTTGCAGGTGGACCCCCTTAGTCTTCTGGCAATCAATATTTTTAACCCAGTCTGCCACTGTCTCTGTTATATGTTGACATTGTATATTTTGTAAACTATTTATTAAAGATATATAATACTTCATTCTACTTTGTGTCCTTTTAATAAACTCTGGAATTTTACGTGAAATTCTTTGAAGTAAATTCCAGATTTACAAAATGAACAGGAGTTGAACTCTAATAATATGCTCTGCACATTTCCTAATGTTTCCTACTTGTCAATATAGTTCGCCAAGTTTGTATTGCAAACTTAAAAAATGCTTAAAAAGTAATTGTCTGTATTTTGAAATCCTTATTTCCTTGTGATATATATATATATATAAGCAATAATAAATCTCTGAGTGAGATTTAGGTGGCAAATATACTTTACGATATATATATATATATATATATATATATATATATATATATGCGGGAGAATTCACAAAACAAAAATAATAAAACACAAAGACAGGTGGTGTAGAAAACAAACAGATGTATTAGTATAATGCTCGAGAATTGAAAAGAATCTTTAACATTTCAAGCCTACACTCTTCCACAGAAAGGAACACAGAAAGAAACAAGGAGAGAAAAAGAAAAAGAATGTGTAGTGGCTAGTGATCTATCATGGCAAATATATATATATAGCCATAAGTCAGAAAAAATATATGTTCATCTATTTCTCAATATATATATTTGACCCACCCATGCTAGCATGGAATATGGGCATTATGATGATGATCTGCACATAGAAACAAGTATTAGCTTTATTTGAAGTTATGCATAAAATACATGTTACTTATATAGAATATAAGTTGTCGTAAATCTGCTATCATATACATAAGTACACATACAGCAACAAGTATTTGTTTTATATGCAGATATGCATTACATTGTGTTTGTACATCATGAAAGCCTAAAACTATTCAGAAGCAGTTATAGAAGATAGACATGTTTACACACACACTTTAGAGTTTGTATATATATATTTGTGTGCATATATTATGTATGTTCTATATGTGTGTGTACCTATATATGGAAGTTAATGTCCTTAATTGTACAAGTTGTATCTAGTCATCAATGATGCTTGTATTTACCAATACAATATCAAATCTCTATACCTGTGTGTTTACTGTATGAAATTTAATGACATTCTCTTAAGGAGTCACTTTGGTTTCTAAAATACTGGCTTGGTTGTAAATATTTGTTTGTTGTTGTTTTCGTTCTTTTTCTTATTTTCTCAATGAAGACCAAAATGGTAAAAAATGGGAATAAGATATGTTTTCAAAACTGTAACAGCACTTTATTGTAAGTAACTATTTCAAGTGAAAACATAAAAATGATATGAATGCCAGGAGAAAGAAGGGGAAAAAAGTATCTACAAATTATGTCTGTGAATAAACCAATCACATTGACTCAATGAAGGAGCCTCTTCTTGGTCTCTTGATATATTAGAAACAGTAACCAAATCTCTTTCAAATCCCATCCTATCATATTGGAAAATGAAGGACGTTCTGGATAATGTACTGAAAACAAAATGGAAATGGGATGAGCTATGAATGTAATGTCTTTGATTGCAACTTTGCTCAATCTCAGAATTCCTAGGGTTTAATAACAATAACATCAGCTTTATTTTACAGTTGGTGACGTTATGTTTGTAATAAATTTTCAGTTGTAGAAACCATGCCAAAGCAGACATTGGATCATGGTGCAGTCCTCAAGCATGTAAGTTACTATCAACCCATGCCAGCATTTAAAATGTACATTAAACGATTGTAATGATAATGATTGTGATGATGAGTAGGATGATGATGAGAGATTGAGTTTTTGAGTAGGGGTGTAGAAAACCCCAGGTTTGTGGGTATGAGTGCATATTAAAACCACTTGAAGAAGGGAAAATTCCAAATTTAAACTCCAATGTTTCGATGGAAAAGTGTCCATTTGGATAACAAACATGATGACAATGATATTTCTTTTAATTTTGGCACAAGGCCAGCAATTTTGGGAGGAGGGTAAGTTGATTACGTTGACTCCAGTGCTTAACTGGTACTTTATTTGATTGAGCTCCGAGAGGATGAAAGGGAAAGTTAAACTCAGAATGTAAAAAGCCACAAGAAATAATATCAAGCATTTTGTCTCTTGTACAAATGATTTGCCAGCTTGCCAACTATAACGATAAAGAAAACACTATTACTAATAATAATAATGATAATAATAATAATAATAATAATAATAATAATAATAATAATAATAATAATAATAATGATAACAATGACAAGAGTGCTCAGAGACCGCAAACCTCTGCCAAGGCAACACAGCAGAATTGGAATTCAGAACATAAAGACAGATGAGATGCTGCTAAGCATTTTGTCCAGTGCGTTAATGATTTTGCCAGCTCACCATACCACCACCACCACCAACAACAACAACAACAAACTCCAAATTCACCACCACCACCACCATCATTATCGCCACCACACTGGGTACTATGACAGACACACCATATACCCTGTTAATCACACATTTGTGTGGAATTGCTTAATCCTTATGGCTTCCAAAACTAATAATAATTTATGAAATGGTTCCACTTAGGTACCTTGTGTCCCCTAGTTTTATACCACCAACTACCATTATTAAAGCACAAACCACACTAAAAAAATGCTCTTGGATTTTTTAAGACTTAATTTTCTTTACCCATAAAAGGCCTGAGAGGCCCCAGTATCAGTTGATTAAATTGCCTCCATTTACTATTGTACTTTATTAATCACCAGAAGAATTAAAAGCGAAGCTGATGATTATTTTTAATTAAACTATTGAACATCTTTATTAATCTTGAACCTGTGGCTAAAATATTAATTTTTCTTGTCAACTTCGTATGACAATTTTGTGGATTGTTAATTATTTCCTTTATTGCTATTTTCTTTCTGTATCATGGCATTTATTCTAAACAATTCTGACCACATTTAGTGCTCCCTGGTAATTTAACAACTCAGACTGCTGCTCTCATTAAAACTCTTAAATTAACTGCTACAATTATCAATTACTGCTGACTATGTTGTATATTGATAGTTTTCCTCTTTTAATCTGCTATTTATCAATCAAATCTAAATTCTAAATCAACTGAAAATGTTTTTCACATGAAAGAATTAATTATGAATGACTGAAGTAACTTCGATCTGCTAGAAATAGCAGCCAAGTCTTCATCCAATTCAAATTTATATTTTCACCCAAGGAAACTTCACGTTGGACAGTTTAGTCTAGAGTACTCAATACCTGAAAAAAGAAGAGATAATCAGTGTTGGAACACTTTGTTAATAAATCAGCTCAATCATTGCTAACCTAGGGCTTAGCAACAATCAATAATGACAAGGATTCACTAATCTTCACTGTCTTCAATGTCCCCTACCACCACCTGTGTCTCTATCAAATTGACATCATACTACTCTTAGCCATTATTCCCTATTTCTATCTTCTTTTTCATCCTCTTCCCCCCCTCCCGCCTCTCTCTCTCTGTCTTGTCTGTCAGTCTGACTCCCTCTCTCCCCCTCCCCACCACCAACTGCTAATAGTCTTTACAACCATGGGAAATAGAACATAGTTTGCAGTTGATGAATAACTAGTTTATCTAATTTCTGAAATCTTCACAATTTTCGTTTTGAAAACCTCTTTACATATCTCTCATTTAATTGACCTAGAACATGGTCATTCAATTCCAATCACTGCCAATTTATGAAAAACTCTTTCCCTTTCAGCAGCTTTCACTATCAGCTTTTACCGATTCTTCTTCTACATCCTTTGTTCTCTTTTCTTAACTATTTTCAATATTGTTAAATTTCAATAAATATTCTCTTTATTTTTATTTCCTGCTATTCTCTGCAGAATGAAATTTGTTCACCGATGGAAATAATCAGCTAATACTATTGGCACAATCTATTGTTGGCTTGTGAAAGGGGGATCAACACTATTGAATTATCGAAACTGTACTTGAGTGAGTCTCTCGTTGTACAGCATAGAGTTAAACTTCACCCACTTTGTTTCATGTGAAATTCAAAAGCTGTCAGTTAATTCTTAACCTACAGCTCAATTTTTATTCCTCTATATTTATTTCCCTGTTATTATTACCAGTAATTTTAATAAAACTTTGGCAAGCTTAATATAAATTACTTTCTTCGTTACTTTTATTAGCATTATCATTATTATCATTATTACCATTTTCCTTTTTGGAAGCAGCATTACAGTTGGAATCTGCAAACCTATCTTTTATTACCCATTTCTATCAGCCTTATTTTAGAAACGTCTCGCTGTCATTATGCTTCCTACCATATATGTAGATAGTTTGATACAAACATACATATCATCATCATCATCATCATCATCGTTTAACGTCCGCTTTCCATGCTAGCATGGGTTGGACGATTTGACTGAGGACTGGTGAAACCGGATGGCAACACCAGGCTCCAGTCTGATTTGGCAGAGTTTCTACAGCTGGATGCCCTTCCTAACGCCAACCACTCAGAGAGTGTAGTGGGTGCTTTTACGTG
>NC_068990.1:12535409-12536121 GCF_001194135.2 Octopus bimaculoides
CGGATGGCAACACCAGGCTCCAGTCTGATTTGGCAGAGTTTCTACAGCTGGATGCCCTTCCTAACGCCAACCACTCAGAGAGTGTAGTGGGTGCTTTTACGTGTCACCCGCACGAAAACGGCCACACTCGAAATGGTGTCTTTTATGTGCCACCCACACAAGCCAGTCCAGGGGCACTGGCAACGATCTCGCTCGTACACGCACACACACACACACACACACATATATATACACTGGTGCAGAAGTGGGTGGGTGGGTGGTAAGTAGCTTGCTTACCAACCACATGTTCCCAGGTTCAATCCCACTGCATTGCACCTTGGGCAAGTGTCTTCTACTATAGCCTCAGGCTGACCAAAGCCTAATGAGTGGATTTGGTAGACGGAAACTGAAAGAAGCCCGTCGTGTATGTGTGTGTGTGTGTGTGTGTGTGTGTGTGTGTGTGTGTATGTGTGTGTGTATCTGTGTTTGGCCCCAATGTTGATGTGTTTATGTCTCTGTAACTTAGCAGTTTGGCAAAAGAAGCCAATAGGATAAGCACTAGGCTTACAAAGAATAAGTTCTGGGGTTGATTTGTTTGACTAAAGGTGGTGCTCCGGCATGGCTGCAGTCAAATGACTGAAACAAGTAAATGAGTAAAAGAATATATCTATCTATCTATCTATCTATCTATCTATCTATCTATCTATATCTATCTATCTATCTATCTATCTAT
>NC_068990.1:12536264-12544899 GCF_001194135.2 Octopus bimaculoides
TATCTGATGGTGTCCTTTATACCTAGAACCACCCAGGAGTATGTTTTGTTTATGGTGGATATAAAATACATTGTCACTATCTGAGCAGTGTGAATGCAAAGTGAATGCATGCACTGCACATACTTATACGTAAATATGTGTATGCGTGCGTGTGTGTGTGTGTGTGTGTGTGTGTGTGTGTGTGTATGTGTGTGTTGAAGAATTACTGTTTTGAATAAGATAGCATGACAGTTAACCAATGCTTAGAACTCTATGTAAGTCTTTGTATATCCAAATTCTTATAGAATATTAAACATTATTTGTCTGGCGTTTCAATCTTATACAATCAACTGCATTACAAACATTGCAGAACATAGTAGCATTTGTTAGTGAGGCATGTAAAGATTATGTAATTTATAAGATGCTATTATAAAGAAAATTCACCTAACTCTCCTGTATTATTCTACTCGCATATATTTATATTATATATATACACACACACACAGGCACACCTATATAAATATACACATATATATACATATATATACACATATATATATATATACATATGTATATATATATATATACACATATATATATACATACTCACACACACACACATATATACATACCTCTATGTGTGCATAAACAAATGTTGATATCCCATAGTTTCACTTGAGCAAAATGATTTTCAGTCATTTTAAACATTATATCTTGTTGCTTTGCATTTTGAAAGACCTGCGGCATAAAAAAAATCTCTTACTTGTAAAAAAAATTTAGTGTTGGTGACAATAGTAGCATCCAGTCATAAAATTCTGTTCCAAATAAATCCCGGTTGAATCCATAGCAGCATGGAAAAAAATGTATATTAAATAAATGAAAAACTAGTCATTCAATATTTTGCAAGGGTTACCAGTATTGGCATATTTTTCTAATGTATTAAAATCTTACTGGGGCTGGTTATGTTGCCTGTTAATATCTTTACTCCAGTTATTAGATTGACAGAATCTGTTAAGTTTACAACAAAATTTAGACAGAAGCCAAGTTTACCTTTAGTTGTTCAGCATTTGATAAAACGTAGTACAGTTCAAGTCAGTGGTGGACTGGTCAGGTTGCCAGCTTGCCTGATGGCAAGTGGGTCCCTGTGCCATTAGAATCCATATATGGAGGCCCATGTTATTATCTAAGGGGCCCGTCCCCTCAAGTTTGAGAATTTTTTCTTCACTCCTGGAAGAATGCATTAATTATTTCAGCCTGTCTGTGTTTGTAGACAGTTGAAAAAAATACTTTCAAAAAAAAAATAATAAATAAATAAATATTAGCATTGTAGTTGTGGGTGGGCCCCTTAGTCTACTGGTAACCAATATTTTTAGACCCAGTCCACCACTGGTTCAAGTATTAGTGTTAATTCACTTGTCTGAATTAGAAAACAATAATTGATTCAAGTCACTTGTTATTGATCAATATTTCTCCATTTTCCGTTTACTTCAAATTTTTATATATAAATCTTTTAAATCAAAGTTTTAAATCAAAGTTGGACCTCTTCCTATCGAGAGTCCCAGATGAACCTACCTCGCGGCAGGAGGTGCAAATGAGGGTTGCTAAATCAAACTCCATTCTTCACCAAGTGCCACATATTGTAAGAGGCTCCCTGTAATAACAGTGTAGCAACACGGTGGTGCATCAGCATGGCCGCAGCTCTAAGCTGAAACTTAAGAAAAAAAAAATATATATATATATATATATATATATATATATTCAAAATTATATAATTATAAATAGAAATTAAAACATATTTTCTTTGATATTTATACATAATTTTGATAATAATTATTAATACTAACAACCAAGGAATCATTTATTTAAGATATTCAGAGATACTTCTAAACAGTATCATTTTTATAATATCATTATCTCTCATTTTCCTTTCTACTCATGTTATGACCATGTTCTTCTGATATCTAAAAGTATTTCGTATATCAACAAAAATTACATTCTTAGTGTCTCCAGAGCAATCTGTTTGTAGAACATTATTGAGGCAAGTAAGAAGAATAATTATCTCAGGGCAGTATTTGCGAGTGATCAGAGACAGGAGACTGAATTGGATGCCAGAATTGATTGCCGGTGCTGGTATAATGCCAGCTTCTGCATTTGATCTTCAGAAGTGGGGAGACCGGCGAAAAGCCAAACTTGCTACCTTCAGTCTGGTTCTGTACCTATCCTTGCCCATTGTCATGACTGTTGGGTAATGACTGAAAGCATACAGTCATGAATACGATGTGTTGAAACAGGTTTTATTCAAAGGATCTCTGGAGTAATATTACTTGACACAATAAATAGCTCAGAGATCAGAGAGTTTCTCCTGGACAAGCCACTACTTCTCTGCATTGAGAGATCATAGCTCTAGTACTATGGACATGTGGTAAGAAAGCTCCAAGAAAATATTGCAAGACACATTTTTCAAACTAAGCCAACCAGTTGAAGACCAGGGGTAAACTAAGATTGAGATGGCTGGATAATATTCATAGTCTCAGTTGGTCATACTTGAGAATCCAGTAGGGAAGTAAAATGATGAATGCTTCTGATAGGACTCTGTGGAGGAGGTACCTGAAAACTCTGTTCCTACAGCCATCCAAGAAATGGTGGGTGCTAAGAATGCGTGGATACAATACTGAATCTTGTCTTAATTGTCCATTCTTTTACTGTGTTTTCATAATTTCAAATGTATTTCACCGAACTGTATTTCATTTTTGGACATCTAGTGTATTTAGAAGAAACATTTATTTTCTTGACAATTGGTTTCCAGCCATATTTCCATTCTACTTTTTCACATTTAAATTATTTCACTTTTCCAATGATTGTCTCAACAGACATCTCAACTCCACTGCTGTGTTTAATATTTTTATTCAAATTTTTCCTTTACATTTGTTTTTATATTAATTATAATCACGCGCATATAAACAAGATGTGACTATTTCTTCTCTAGAGCAACCGCTGCAACTACATTAGTTAGATGAGGGTAAATCTGTTCAGACTAAGAATAAAGTATCTCGTGGTATCTGTCCTAGTGCTCTATACTCTGAGTTCAAATTCTGCTGAGGTTGACTTTGCCTTCGTCCTTTCAGGGTGGATAAGTAAAGTACCAGTCAAAGATGGTGCATTGTCAAAACTGCTGATGGATTGGGTTAGGGTTAGGTTTAGGGTTAGGGTTAGACACTAGTAACATGTGTTTTAGTTATTTGCCTTCTGAGTTCAAATTTGGCTCAGGTCAACTTTCCTTTTCATCTTTTTAGAGTCATTACAAGAAAAAACACAGTCTAGGGCAAAGGTCAGCATTAGATGAGAAGTCTTGTGGTATTTTATCTGGTTCTTTTTATTTTCTGAGTTCTTAGGGGATTGATTTAACCCATTACTTGCTTTAACACCATCTCCTGGTCTTTTGGTACCTTCAGTGGAATTCATTCTGTTGCCAGCATTCGAGTCAGGTCTTTACTTCAGAGGTAACATCATCTCTCCCCCACCCCCACTAATATTGGAGCCCTGTCTCAAAATAAAATAAAAACAAATATATAGATAACTAGCAAAAAAAAAAATTATAATCGCTCCAAATTTTAGCACAAGACCAGCAATTTTAGGGGAAAGAGGTTAGTTGATTTCATTGACACTAACACACCCCCACCTCCTGTGTCCAACCAGTACCTATTTCATCAATCCTGCACGATCATGGAAAAATCCTAAAAGGATGAAAAACAAAGTCAACTTCTGTGAAATTTGAACTCAAAAATGTAAAGAGCCAGAAAACATGCCAGTAAGCATTTTATCTGTCTCTTACAACTCTGCTAGTTTCATGTCTTAATAATAATAATAATAATAATAATAATAATAATAATAATAATAATAATAATAATAATTCTTTCTACTTTTGGCACAGGGCCAGCAATTTTGAGGAGAAGAATAAGTTGATTTCATTGAACCCAATGTTCAACTGTTATTTATTTATTTATTTTATTGGCCCCCAAAAAGATGAAAACAAAGTTGATCTCAGTGGAATTTTGAACTGAGAATATAAAGAGCAGAAGAACTGCCACTAAGCTTTAGTCCAGCTCATTAACAATTCTGCCAATTTTCCACTTTTATAATAATAATGATAATAATAATAATAATAATAATAATAACAACAACAACAATAATAATAATAATAATAATAATAATAATGGTTTTAAATGGTACAAGGCTAGCAATTTTGGGGAGGAAATGAATCGATTACATTCACCTTAGTGTTCAAGTGGCCCTTATCTCATCAGTCTTAACTCATATATGCCCATAAAAAAAAATGAAGTCTTAAAATTTCACTGTATTTAGATTAAACTTTATGGTAAGAATTTTCGCAATCTGGAAGAAAAGGACAGTATGCAACTGTGAGCTACAGGTGTCGACTACCTACTAAACGTTCTGTATGCTCACTCAGTTACTTCCCAGTGAGTTTATGCCCAAACAAGTAGGAGCAGGTTTTGCATTGCCGAAACGCAACCAGGGGTATATATGTAAGGCTAAGTTGACTTTGGTGGAATTTGAACTCAGAGTGTAAAAAGCAGATGAAATGCTGCTTAGCATTTTGCCTGGAATGGTAACAATTCTGCCAGATCACTGCCTTCCTTAATATCTTTTGAAAATGTTTCTTGCTTAGGTGTTTCACTAAGTGACCTTTTCTGTACTTAACTGTAGCAACATTGTTATGTTGTAGCAATTCTAGTTATGGTTCAAAGAACTCCTGAGTTTAAAAACTATTTTTTTAATATCTCCAGCATTCAGATCCCTGTTAAATGCAATCTTATGCTAAGACTATGTTTCATTTGGATTTTTGTTGCTGTTGTTGTTTTTTAATCTTTTCTTGTACTTTATTCCTATCCTGTTATATGTCTGTCTCTACAACATTTCATTTGTCATTGTTCTTGTTATTGTCTTTTTTTTTTTTTCAATTGTACACTGAAATTGTGAGAGAGTAATAAATGTTTTAATTGTTCTTTAACCGAGGAAAGATTTGTTCAAATAGACCTATGAGCAAAACAAAGGTGTTATAACCATAACAATGACTATTTAATATCCAAGACTGCATCATCCAATGTATCCTTCTTAAAAGATGGTGGGATATAATTTCAGGGTGACTTGATTGCTGTTTCTAGCAAGTTGAACAATTCCATAGGGAATTCTCTGTTAAGGTTTAGAAATTCCTATTATCTGACTGTCAACCAGTTTCTGTGGCTAAATTATTTTTAGTTATTGCTGTTTGATATTCCCATCAACCCTGATTGAACAAACCTTTAAACAAAGATATTTCATCTAGGAATACTATTTTCTTTAAAGTAGTGTGCTTCTAACATCACATTTTCTAATTACTCTGCTTTCAGTTTAAGACAGTAGATTGTGATATGTGGGAGATTTGGGTGTTATTTTTACCAAACCCAATGACAGCATTGAGCAGTGACTTACAAACAGTCTTTAATTGACAGTGAACTTTAGAATAAATAGGAATATTTTTTGTGCAGGGATGTAAACAAACCTACACAAATTGTCAAACTCTATGTGTGTGGAGAGGTGCATGCACGCACACACACATAGGGCATTGTTCTATTATTGGTTGGATCAACAACAAAAAATGTCCTCCATTCAGTGAGGGATAAACATAATTTAATAAACAAAGAATTTGAACATGAACTTCTATAAGTTTCATGTTCTAATAGTACAGTAATCAGATGAGCTTGCACAACATGCCAATATATATATATATATAGATAGATAGATAGATAGATAGATAGATAGATAGATAGATAAATAGATAGATAGATAGATAGATAGATAGATACACACACACACACACATAACAGGCTTCTATACAGTTTCTGTCTACCAAGCTCATTCATTTGACATTAATCATACCAGAGCTTATAGTAGAAGACACTTGCCCAAAGTGTGTGCAGTGGGACTGAACCTAAAACCATGTGATTTCAAAGAAAGTTTGTTAACTTCACCAACATGCCAGCACCTACAAATACAAATCTAAAACAAATCTGAATTTAAGTCTTGGTCATAGATTTTCGTTGATTATTCAGAACTAACTTTTCTTAACCCAAATATTATTTTTCATCCAGCCATTGAAATTCATATATCTATCCAAAATTCTAATCTCTTAGCATATCAAAAATGTTTAAAAAACAAAGTCCTTCTAGAAGACACATTTTTTATTAACCATTTGCCATTCTATTCCTTGTACTCCTTACATGAATCATTATTTAAAAACCAAACTAACCCATTTTACTCCTCTCACTGCTCTCTATATATGCCTTTCTTATTTTTCCTCTCACCATCTTCACTTTTTGCTATTTACTGTCAAGTCTGTACTCCTTTGTCTTAGCATAAATTCTTCTTCTGGCTGTATTACTAACCCACATGCAATGAAAACTTAAAGAAGGAATATCAATCTATTCTAGGAATGGTTTCCAGTGTAGCAAGCCAGGGAACAAGACATTTTATAGGTAGATAATCATTATTTCATTCACTGTTGTCTGCTCATTGACCAGCCACTGTCTTTCAAAATAAAACACAGATGTTTGTTGTAGATAGTAGCAAATGAAGTATTTTCAATGTAAACAAATGTAGATTTTTCTTTCTATCCTTAGCATGTTTCACTTATAATATTTATGTAATTTAGCCACATAAATTGATCTACTTACATAGTAAATAATATATGGATATCTTTTCAGTTAAAACATCTGTCCTGGACGCTAAACTATAATATTCTTTCACAGAAATTAGTAATAATACGTTCTGTCAAAACAATAAAGTAGCAGAAGTAACTAGTAAGATAAATAAACATTTGCTCTAGGACACCATGGGAAGTGGTTACCACAAAGCTATTTCCAGTGTTGGATCTACCATGGGGCAAAAGGTGCAGCTGAACCAAATGAGCCCAAAATAAATGAGGGAAAATGAAATGACAAATAAATAAACACATGTATATACTACAGGAAAATCAATAATAAAATATTATTATTAATGTTATTACAGCATTGAAGAGGTTAATGATATATTTTCAATGTGGGAAACCAACAAAATTTGTAATTCGGTGACAGATACCCAGGGCAACCTAAATGGCTTGTTTCATTATGATTCAGTGATGGTAATGCAGCAGTCCCTGCCACTTGAAATACATGAAGGTCTGTGTCTTGACGAGTATTGTAAATGTGTGAATGCAGCATTTTGTAGGTTATACTGCTTAAGCCAAACAGTCATGTGTAATACTGGTTGTCATAGAAAATACCTTGAAAATTTGGCTTTGAGGATTGATCAAAAGACGTTTGCAATGTAAAAAAGGGAGAGAAAACATTTTAAAATATAAATTAGGATATAAGCAGGCAACAGCTAGCATAATTTACCTCTATCGTCTTTGCTATGCATCGTATTGGTTATGTACATATGGATGATGTAGTCTTAGCTATGTCTGTTTGAGGTTACAAACCAATGAGGTATATTCTTATTTTATAAACAAGTAATATTTTTTGTCAGAAAGTTTTTCCAAAAGTTTACCATCACCATTAATTATTGTAGAAAGAGTAGTTTCACAATATTTTTGTGTATGTATTTTCTCTATAAACAAGTTATTTTTTAAAAACGTGAATGAAAAATATGCGTTTAGATTTGCACTTTTTCCTGTTGCCTTATTATAAGTAAATAACTTGCTTATATTGCTTTCTGCTTTTATTTAGTTTTAAAAATTGCTTTCTGCTTTTTTATTTAGTGTAAAATGAATTCTTTCTACTATAGGCACAAAGCTGAAATTTTGTGAGAGGGGGCTGGTCAATTACATCAACCTCAGTAATTGATTGGTTCTTCTTTCATCAACCCCAATAAAATGGAAAGCAAGGTTGACTTTGTTGAAATTTGAACTCAGAATGTAAAGAGCTGGAAAAAATGTCACTAAACATTTTGTCCAACAGCCTGATTCTGCCAGCACACCACCTCTAGCATTAAATAAACAAATGTAGAAAGTACTTTACATTTAATATAGCAGTAGAATCTGGCCAGGAGAATGGCCTGGAAGAAAACTGAAATTTTAATCTATCTTTTCACATTCTGCACTTACATCTTAACGTCTTGTCAGTTAGACAATGGCAGAATTCGAAGGGGAACCATTGTTTGGCTGTGTTTAGGGCATCCACTGGCCTTAATCCAACCATGGTTTGAGTTCATGCCAGGTGTCTTAAACAAAGCCCTTCAAACTTAGAGCAATGTTATTAATTAGTGATTATGATAATTGTGATAGTGATGGCTATGTTGTTACCATGGTGAAGAGATTGGTATTCATTTCCTCATCAATTCCTACTTTTGATAACTTATTATTTACTAACTCAAATTTTCACTCCATATTCTAAGCTAAATTAACATTTTTTTCCCAGTAATTTTCACTTTTTACTACTTCTTCCTTTTGTATTATAAATTTATTTTGTGCATTATTTATATTTTAGCATGATGTATATGCATATTTCTTTTATATTTCCTTGTCAAATTGACTTGATTTTTTTTATTGTTGTATATGTGAATGATCTGTAAAATTTGACAGCTTTGCTTTTTCAATATACATACTTACACATATATATGC
>NC_068990.1:12545928-12552046 GCF_001194135.2 Octopus bimaculoides
TATATATATATATATATATATATATATATATATATATGTATGTGTGTATATATATTATGCATGTACATGTATATATATATACATAGGATATCATTTAATGAATCCAGAAGTATTAATGGCAAAGTCAACCTCACAAGAAATCTTGATCCTTTACATTTTGAGTCATGGAGCTCAGCTCTCTTTTGTTTTTTGAATTTTATTTTTTTACACAAATGTAATTTTGCATGTTAATTATATAAATTAACACTGGTGGTGGTGGGTGTGTTGGGAACACTCGTGGTAGCATTGTGCTGGTTTTATTTGCTGTGGAATATTTGGTTGCTATGGAAATGGGGCAATTATGTTTTCTTGTTGGTTGATAAGGAGGGGTTTAGATGGACCAAGGTTTGCAAAAATTTCGGTCTTTGAAGGTTTGTAACTTTTTGCTTTTAGTGCTGGTTTCTCACCCGAAAAATGACAAAAACAAGTGTGGCTTTCATAATTGACATGTAAAACTTCATTTGTGTAGGAAATTTGTGAAAAAAAGTAAAACAGAAAAAGGCACCTTGTTACTCAAACAGAAAATATACAAAATTGAAATTCAGAACACGAAGGGACATAACTTAATACTACTGTTGCTATTTTGTCTCTTATTTCTTTATTACCCACAAGGGGCTAAACATAGAGGGGACAAACAAGGACAGACAAAGGGATTAAGTCGATTACATCGACCCCAGTGCGTAACTGGTACTTAATTTATCGACCCCGAAAGGAGGAAAGGCAAATTCCGTGACCTCAGCGGAATTTGAACTCAGAACGTAGCTGCAGACGAAATACCACTAAGTATTTTACCCGGTGTGCAAACGTTTCTACCAGCTCGCTGCCTGTTGCTATTTTGTTTCTACCTATCATATACTTATAACAATGGCAGTTTCAAATTTTAGCACAAGGCCAGCAATTTGAGGGTAGGGAGTAAGTCAATTACATTGACCCAAGTACTCAACTAGTACATATCTTATCAACCCTGAAAGGATGAAAGGTAAAGGTGGACGAAATGCCACTAAGCATTTTACCCAGCATGCTAACAGTTCTGCCACCACACCACCTTAAAACATATTTACAATAATAACAATTTCTAATAAGGTTACAAGACCAAAAATTTGGGAGGAGGATAACAGTTGATCATAATAACAGTGACATGGCTAGAGTGTGTGCCACCTGGGGCAGGCTGAGAGTTTGTGCCACCACTAGGCCTTTAAACTTATACAGAAGATCCAAAAGTACTGCTGTCATAAAAGCATTTCCCAGATGGATCTCTCTTTCACCTCCATCTCTATCTACTGCGTAATAACTCCAGTGTTCAACTGGTATTCTATTTATCATCCCAGAAACTTGAAATGTGAAGGGAACCACACTGGGATTTGAACACTGTAACATTATTTTTAATCATTTAGTCTTGTGACTTAATGAATCTATTGCTCAGCATATGATCAAAACAATAATACAGTTACCATCCTTGTCTGAGTCAGAATACATTGTGGTATTGTTTATTTACTTAATACAGAGTCTTTTATCTGTTACTTGGTTGTCATTGGACTGTGGCCATGCTGGGGCACCACCATGAAGGGTTTTAGTCAAACAAATCGACCCTAGGGTTTATTTTTGTTTAAAACCTGCTACTTGTTCTGTCAGTCTGTTTTGTTGAACTATTAAATTACGGGGACATAAACAAACCAACAAGTTGTCAAGTGATGGTGGGAGACAAACACAGACACTCATACATAGATATACATATACATATATATATATATATATATATATATATATATATATAAGATGAGCTTCTTTCAATTTTCGTCCTCCATATTCACTCACAAAGTGGATATGGAGGATGAGATATGGTTGGCCTGGGGCTATAGTAGAAGACACTTGCCCAAGGTGCCATGCAGTTGGTTTGAACCCAGAACCATATGGTTAGGAATCAAGCTTCTTATTATGTTGCCATGCCTGCAATATTGTCGTGGTTAGAGGTTTCTCTGTGTGTAAACTGAATTACAGTTTGGTATTCAGTTGATACAGATGCAATGAACACGAATTCTGTTGGGAATTTTAATACAAAAATATTTATTCTTATCACTAGCAACTGAATGTTGTTGTTACACCAAACGACAAAGAAAAGATGTTAGCATAAATGTGATAGTTCAAGGTTTATATGCCAAATTTTAAGTTAAAGCAAACAAGTAGGTGGTATGTTGTGCTTTTGCCAGTGTCTTTGTTGATGTAAGGGCAACAGACTGGTTTACAATTGGAATCAAAGCCAAATGATGGATTTTGCTTGATAATGCATTAATTTCTTCTGTAATATCCTGGCTATTATCAAGGTATAATAATTATTTTAAATATTACATTATAAATTGAAGATTTATTTTGTAAACTTTAAATTTTATATTTGAGGAATATAGTAAAAATATATAATTGCTAAATTAACAACTCTTAGGTATGTTACTGCTGTTTAGCATCAGGTCAAACCTGATTGAACCACCATGCAATCAAAAGTAATTAAACTATGGCCATCCAATCATGCAGGTGTATATTGTCTAATGTGTCTTTACATAAGACATGGCACATTAGCAGGTTATGATTTGAGAAAGACTGGGTTGCTATTTCTAGCAGATTGAGAGACCATGTAAAAGCTTCTTTGTTGGTATGTTGTACTTATGTGGTAATATCTTTAAGGATTATTTTTTTATACAAAGACAGATTATACATTGTACACAGAAAGGTAATAAAATATTATCAATTAGCGTTAGCTATAATTACATTAGTAATTAGCTTTATATCAGCATTCTTTGCTTAAGTCATTCAGGTAAATATCTCTGATACCTTTTTGGGCCGGTGGGGGCAGGGATATAGAAGATAGAAAAACAATGATGTTATAATTCTTATCGAAAAGTACAAGTGTATCTTAATGTGAATACAGTTTGTGAGACTTGGAAATCCTTCTGGTATTCAAATCTTAACAATGGTTTTATGAGAACTGAATGAAAGACTTCTGTGCAAGTTATTTTTCTTGTGATATAAAGTCTACTACATCAATTAGAAAATGCTATATTTATGACACAACTGTATATTATTGAAATAAATACGATAATATGATGAACATACACATATATAAACAAGCTTTTAATACTTGCATGTTACATTATGGATTGATAATTATCCTTGAAAGCAGGTTCAATTTTATGCCTACTTCTAACCCAGGTATACTTTCAGCTTCTCAATTTATAGGCTGGATAAGGCAGCAAGCCGCATAAAATGCTTAGTGGTATTTCACCTGTCTTTACATTCTGAGTTAAAATTCTGTCAAAGTTAACTTTGCCTTTCATCCTTTCAGTGTCGATAAATTAAGTACCAGTTGTGTACTAGGGTCTGTCACCACAAATTTCAGGTCTTTTGCCTATAGTGGAAAGGATTATTACTACTACCACAACTGAAGTACGAATGTAATATACTAATAATAATTTTCATTGATATTTTTAAGGATAGGAAATAAGGGCAAAACATTTTGAATGAAGATATAGATTATAAGACAAATAACTCCTATTAGATATCACAACTGAGTGAGCAGCAAGCTAGCATTTAATCCTTTTGATAGCAGCCCACCTGAGACTGTATTTGGGTCTATGATGCAAATTTCATGTTTTAAAGTGATCTAGATTAAACTTCCATCAAAATTTCATCTAAATTTGTATTTAGACACTAGCGTAATGACAAAGTTATGTTTATGTATTTGTTTTCAAAGATTCCTGATATGAAACTGTGTGTTGAAACAAATATTGTTATATTTCGGGATGGTCATTTATTTATTTATTGCCAAATAAACACGCACACTATATAGTCATTCTTCACTTCAAATTTATTAGTGTTCTTATTTTTATGTCCTTTGCCTGGAAATCTTTCATCACACATCATGTGACCTCTTCAGTGACTCTCCACCCAATGTGTCTCCTGTTCTGTTTAGTCCATGACAAAGCCATTTTACAAGATTCTTTGCTATTTTCAAAAATAATTTAAAATGAAATAATGTATATCAGCAGAAATATACAAACAAAAGGTTTAACTCAGCTTTATGATGGGAACATTGTCTGGCTGATTGTAAAAATGCAATGTATAACTGGTACTTCTGTTATTATTGATTTTAAATATTAGTAAAGCAAAGCCAATATCATTACAATCAGCATCCATGAAATTGCTTCATCAAAACTCTTCTTCTGTTGATTTACATTGGCCACAATGATAGATGGTCGGAACTAGTATGGTTTAATTCTGTCTTTATGTCTTCCCAAACTAATATTATTTGAAGAGGGTCAACTCCCATTGGAATACTATGGCTGTTTGCATTTATCAACTCTTCCACCATTGGTCTACAAGTAGCTTTAAGAAGATACCTTTAGGCGTTTCAGCTGTAATGTCTTCCTTGAAGAATCATGGGAGACATTAGGATGAAATGTAGTGCTGACTTTGGTATACTTATAAATTAGAATTTAAACAGCTGAAATTAAATAGCATGAAACATTTTGTCTGGTGTTCTAATGAAGCTTTAATGATTCATAAATTATCTCGTTTGGCTTTCTAGAGCTAGCTGTTATTATGGAGGGAGTTAAATGAAGGGTGTAGAAGGAACTCAGGAAAATGTGATATAAGAGTTATCCAGAAATTAGGATGCATTTAGTAAGAGAGGGGAGGAATTGAAATTAAGCACTTTCTATGAATTTGGAAACTGAAGTTATAAGGACCATTAAAAGGTAATGATTTAAAGTTAACTTGAACGGAGAAGAGAGTAATTAGGGACAGAAGAAAGAGGGTCTAAAAGCAATACTGTATATGAAGTATGTATATGCTGTGTGAATATATATAGTGTAACGTGTGGATATATAGTATATATGGTGTGGCAGATGTAACGCAGTTTTGTAAGCGCAAGGCCTCAAATTTGGCTGTGTGGTAAATAGCTTGCTTACCAACCACATGGTTCCGGGTTCAGTCCCACTGCATGGCACTTTGGGCAAGTGTCTTCTACTATAGCCTCGGGCCGACCAAAGCCTTGTGAGTGGATTTGGTAGACGGAAACTGAAAGAAGCCCATCATATATATGTATATGTATATATATATATATATATATGTATGTGTGTTTGTGTGTGTCCCCCCCAACACCACTTGACAACCGATGCTGGTGTGTTTACGTCCCCCGTAATTTAGCGGTTCGGCAAAAGTGACTGATAGAATAAGTACTAGGCTTACAAAGAATAAGTCTTGGGGTCGATTTGCTTGACTAAAGGCGGTGCTCCAGCATGGCCACAGTCAAATGACTGAAACAAGTAAAAGAGTATTCATTCATCCATATACATACTTTCCTATATAGCTTTTCGACCCTCTTTCTCAATGTTTTGTATTATATATATTTTTTTCTTGATTATATACACAAACAGCAACCATTTATCTCTCTCTCTATCTCCTTCCATCTCTCTCTCTTTTTGTGTATACATGTAATGGATGTGAGTGTATGTTCCCAGTGTTCAGTACTCTTTCTATTAAATTGCTGTTTGCATTAAGCGGTATTTTGATATCTCATGAAATTTCTTTTATCTGTAAATGAAACGTTAAAAATACTCTCTTGTTTGTACACTTTATTTAAATAAGGTAGCATTAAACCGTATACATGTGTTGATAACATTGTTATTAAGTTGCTGTCATAGGATATAGATTTAGCTATGCTTTGCCTACTCAAGCATAATTGTGTAGGGGCAGACATGGGTGCATGGTTAAGAGGTTTAATTCTTGACCATTTGATTTTGGGGTACAATACAACTCTGCAGAACTCTGGTCCTGGAGTGACCATTGCTTTGTCAGTGAATTTGGTAGACAAAAGCTACAGGTAATCCATCATATTAGTATGCGTGTTTGTGCATGCATATGTATTGCTGGCACTCCGTCGCTTACGACGTCGAGGGTTCCAGTTGATCCAATCAACGGAACAGCCTGCTCGTGAAATTAACGTGCAAGTGGCTGAGCACTCCACAGACACGTGTACCCTTAATGTAGTTCTCGGGGGATATTCAGCGTGACACAGTGTGACAAGGTT
>NC_068990.1:12554665-12555973 GCF_001194135.2 Octopus bimaculoides
TATCATTCATTAGTAGGAAGGTTTATTTAGTTGTTAGTTAGTGTTATTGATCCAGCTGTATGCAAATTCCTGAAGTTGCAAAAAGCACCTCAACTATGCTAGCATGAAAACAAAATTGATGTCAGACTTTAAAAATAGAATAAAAAAATTTTTATTTCGATAATCTCATTTAATCCCTGGAAATTGTAAAATAACAACAACAACAACGATGATGATGATGGTGGTGGTAGTGGTGGTGGCAGTGTTGCAGTTATTCAGCTTCCAAGGCATGCTTTGTTGTTGTAGACTTTTGATGAAAGGCATTCTCTCTGTAAATCATTTCAGTTTTTTTTTTGGGGGGGGGGGAATAACCTCAGATTATCTTATTTAATGTGTTTTCTTTTTCTGTAATAAATTAAAAAAAATTTTTCTTTGTAATTGTAAGGTGTAATTTGAGGAATTTGGCTGCTATTTCTAGCATGTTTATCGATCATGCAGATGCTTCCCTTATTGACACGTGATGATGAATGCTATATTGGTGGTAGAAGTAATAGTAGCACAGCTATTACAGTAAAAAATCCTAGGGTTAAAGCACTGTATATAAAGAGAAAATATTCTTACTAAGGAATTCTCAGACACACAATTCAATGCAAAAAAAAAAAAAACATGGAAAGAAAGAAAGCATTATTACAATGCCGACACAGCGTTACATAAGTTTACTGCATCTAACAATCGCATTATTTAAATTTACTACTTATAACCCACAGTCAGTAACCTGAGCTAGTATCACAACTAAACATTGCTACTTGCTTAGGTTACTAATAATATAACTATATACAGCCCAATGAAATATTTCTCTGCATAATTGCCATATATTAATGCATCTTTGGTATGCAATAACATGAGTAGAGGTTCCTACACAAACATTATTTCGGTAATTACGGATAGAATCATTTAGTTACAGGAACCAAATATAAACAGTTCAATTTTACAATGTGCTGATCTAATTAGTATTTCATTTCGTTGTGTGTTTATTTGTTTGTTTGTTGTTACTCCCACTCATTAGTTTAATAAAGAAAATATAAACACTAACAAAAGAAAAAGGGAACTTCTACAAGGCTGCTTGACCTGGGGGAAATGGCAACCAAATTCCCTCAAATCATGTTTTTGCTTGTATGTCTGCTTCTGCTCAACCTGGCCTGACCTGGAGCTTAACAACAAAGTCAGTTGCGTGACCTTTCATGATAGTGGCATCTCATAAATGTGCTATCACTTTTATCATCTTCAGAGGGTGAATGAAGTTTCACTTATATATATATATATATATAT
>NC_068990.1:12556320-12563820 GCF_001194135.2 Octopus bimaculoides
ATGAGCCAAAATTTAAAATCACTATCATCCTCATCACCATTATTATTATTATTATTATTATTATTATTATTATTATTATTATTATTATTATTATTATTATTATTATTATTATTATTATTATTATTATTATTATTATTATTATCCTCAGTTTTCATCACCACAGGCTTTTGCCAGTGAAGCGGATACAGAAGCTATTAGGCCCCAGCGTTTCATAAGGGCATTTGTAAAATGCCAGGAATAGTTACCGTAGGGAATCAAACCTGGTTAACAGACATGGCATGTTAGGATCTTATTACTTAAATCTGCAGACCTTGCCATTTGGTTATTTGTATTATTTATATACACAAGTATTGCAGTATAAAAGTCTACAATTCTACACACACCAGTTGGAGTATTAAAAATCCTTCACATACGGCAGCAAACCATTATTGGCAGTGACGTTACTCAACATTAATAATTCAGTATAAACCGCAATATAATATCAATTAACATTCGGGGTGGAAATATAGATATTACTAACAGTGACACTGTTTATACATCACTGACCACCACAGTGATGACAATCCATTATAAACTACTGCTTAACATGCTAAAGTAGGTAGATGCCTTCACATGGTTGCACGGCTTGCTAGAAATAGCAGTCAGAATCACAACTCTCTCAAATTACACCATACTGTGTTTAAAAAAAATCATGGAAACACAGACATTGGTTAATGTTGTCTATTATAAACTATGCTTGAAATGTGGGGATGGTCATGGCTGGCATATTCTTGATTGTATGTTTGCTTGATCAGGGTAGAGACATAAGGGCTGACCCACAACAATGACTACTATAGAATTGTTATGCTCTCATCTCTAAACCAATAACCACCGAAAACCCACTGCTTTCTGCGGCATGGCAGCGCTTCATTACAATTAGTTACTTTATCTTTTCCTTCCTTTTTTTTTCTCCCCGAATGGCTAAAGAATTCTCCTGTAAAATGCTCTACATCAAGTCTTTAAAAACAATAAATCAAATTTCAAATTACCTCATTTTGTAGGTGGCTTTTAGACTACTTAAACAGCATCGTTCTTCTAAAGAATTTTTGAAAAAAAAAAAAAAAAAGTAACACACACAAAAAAAATAAATAAAATAAAACAATTTAATCGGCATCAGAAAGAAACAGTTGTTTTTATTTATTTCATATATATATATGTATGTGTGTGTGTGTGTATATATATACATATATATATATGTCTTTTTTTATGCTTTTCACATTATCTATACAGTAGACAATATATTAGTGCATCATTCTTCTATAGCATAAACACTACCAAGCAAAATAGACAGTTGGGGTAGTTGTTTGAACAGAAAGAAAATAAAATAGAAAATAGAAACTGAATACAAAGCAACAACAACAACAACAAAATCAATCAATAGCTTTGTTTTTATTTTTATGGTGATCACCATTGCTTCCTTGTCTGCTACTAACTGATGCAACTGTGGATGGGGTATTATTATTATTTCAGTCGTCCTCATCGTCGTCGTCGTCATCGTCATCACAATCACCATTGTCATTGTTGTTCTTCTAGTTGTTGTTGCTGTTCTAGTTGTTGTTAATGTTATTACTGTTGTCTCTGATGTTGTTATTCTTGCAACTACACCTACTGCTATTGCTAATGCTATTATGTATTCTCACACTAAATGCTGCCACTGCTGTCTTCCATTGCTGTAGCTTCTACTACAAAAACAACAACAACTACTACTACTACCACCACCACTACCACCACTAGCACCTGCACCATCGCTGCTGCTGCTGCTGCTGCCACTACTACTGCTATATTTTTGCTAATACTGCTCTATGCATCCTACTGTTGCTAAACATGATGGCTGAGACAGTAGAAGCATGGCTAACTGCTGTTAGCATAACAACTTTCATGCCTCACCGTTCTGATTTCAAATCCTGCTGTCAGATGGTTGTTGACTTGTATTCGTTCTTTTATTTTTATATTTATAGTAAGCGATGTAGTCAGAACTAGTAGTATACTGGGGGGTAGAATCAGAGACTTGTAGCTACTTGTATTTCAATGAGAAAAACAAATCCAGTTTTAACAGGACATAGTTTTGTGCCTTATTAAAAGAAATCAACAATAATGATAATGTAATTAGGATTTTTTAAAGTTCTGAGATTTTGAGTGCAGTCAACAGAACCAACTTGAATACATTTTGGTACTGGCATGGCTGTGCAGTTAAGAAACTCACTTTACAATCAGGTGGTTTCAGGTTTAGTCCTGCTAAGCAGCACCTTGAGCCAAGGGTCTTCTACTATAGCTCCAGGTTGACCAATGCCTGGTGACTGAATTTGATAGATATTGTGTGTGGGCCCTCTGTATATATATATATATATATATATATATATAATTTACAAAAAAAAACAACAGACGAAGACAGGTGGTGTAGACGACAAACAGATGTATTAGTATAACACTCAGGAAGTGATAAAAAGTCTTTAACGTTTTGAGCTTATGCTCTTCCACAGAAAGGAATACAGAAAGAAACAAGGAGAGAAAAAAATGTGTGTAGTGGTTAGCGATCTATCATGTTATATATATATCATCACATTCATCATCATCATCATTTAACATCTGTTTTCCAGGCTGGAATGGGTTGGATGGTTTGGCAGGAGCTAGTTAGCTGCAGAGCTATCTGGACTCCATGTCTGTCTTGACATTGTTTTGGCATGTGTGTGTGTGTGTGTGTGTGTGTATGTTTGTCCCTACCTCAACACTTGACAACTGGTGTTTGTTTGTTTTTGTCCACATAATTTAGCAGTTCAGCAATAGCGATCAACAGTAAGTATGAGACTAAAGAAAAAAGAAGCAAGTCCTTGGTGGTGGTGGAGGTGGTGGTCGGGTCAATCAATTTGTTCAACTAAAATTCCATCAATGAAGTGCCCTAGCATGGCTGCAGTCCAATTACTGAAACAAGTAAAATGTTATAGATGAAAAAAAAAAAAAATGAAAGATATTACAAGCTATTATCTAAGCCTCGTTGCTTGACCTGATAAAAATAGCAGTGAAATCTCCCACAAATTACATCCTGTTGCAGACTTAATCTGTTCGTCAGTTTAACATCAAGACTTGCCCCTTGAATACTCTTTCAACAGAGTTCACCCTGTTGCAAGCATTTGAACTAAGTTTCTGGTCTCAAGGGGTAACCTCCTACCTTGCTCTTGCTTCTTATGAACCCTGAAAAGAGGGTGTAGCAACTCTCTGTTTGATATTGGCTTACATGCAAATATGCATTTCTCCATTTCAAAGTTAGCTCAGTCGATTTTGTGTGGTTGCACCTTTTGTGTCGTTCTCTCTGATTGGTTAGAATAGAATGTTTCCTTATGCTGCCGGTTTGGCATTTGTATAAAGCATGACAGTCGTCATTTCTCACTAGAGAGTTTTCCTTCCTTCGCTTTAGAACTCTCTCAGTGCGTAGTTCTTTCACTCATGTCAATGTTGGCTGCTCAGAAAATTCTCTCTATGAGCCAGTGGACTGAACAAACAATGTTGCCTTCTTGGAAGCATTCTCACACACACTACTTGTGCTGCTGTCACCTCCATGTTGTTTCATTTTGGACCAACCAACCAACCATCTGTACAAGAAGAAGATTTAATTTAGCCAAGCATTTCACACTCAGCTACCAGTCACATTTAGGACTACTAAAAGTGGTGACCGTTTGGCTAAAAGGGTTATAGGCATGTGTTATACGTTTCCTCATCTGACAAACTTATTAAAAACATAAGGAGTGTATCATTTTATTTCAAAGTTGATGGTCATTGTTGTGGCATTAATGACTTTTTGTAAGTTTATCTGAAAAGCAAGCTATAAGTGGATCTTTTTTTTGTTTTTATCTTATATTGCTTTAGTCATTTGATTGTGGCCATACTGGAATATTTCCCTGAAGGCTTTAGGTGAACAAATTGATGCCAATCTTTATTTTATTCTATTGTTCTCATTTGCCAAGCCGCTAGGTTACAGGTGCATAAACAAACTAACACTACTTGTCAAGCAATGGTGGGGTAAAAAGACACACATGCGCACACACCCATACACACACACACACACACACACACACACACACACACACAATGAGCTTCCACACAATTTCTCTTCTCCAATTCAATCACAAAGCATTGGTCAGTCTGGATCTGTAGTAAAAGGTCAATTCCCAAGGTGTTGTACATTGGGACAGAACCCAAAACCACATGTTTGCAAAGTGAATTTCTTAACTTCTCTTAGCTATGCTTGTGCCTATGAATAGCGATTTTTTGTTGAGTCATCATTGCAATGTTTAATAATGGAAATTTAAATCCATCTATCCCTTTCACTCATTCATTGTATTGAAAAGTATCTCAACATGGAAATCCTACTTAATGCAAGTCAGTATAATGATCACCAAGGGAATCTGTTTTTAAAGTAATTGCTATGTTAATGGATGTGCAAGGGATATTCATCAAGCATTGTTGCTTTCTTTGTCTGTGGGACAGTTGTGCTATTAAAAATTATTATAATAGAAGAGAATGGCTAACAAGGTCTTCATATATTCCTGGAAGAAACCAGCATTTAGTTATTTCTTTTAGTTGTTATAAAGACATTATTTTATCCAACCTCTTCACATTAAATTTGGTTTAATGAATATATTTGTCAAGGCCATCAGTAAAAAGAATACCCAAGAAGATTCAGAATGCTCCCAGAGATATTTTTCAAATCAAGTGTTTCAGAATTTTCGATAGTGGTTTTTAGAGAACCATAAAACCAAAAGGTATTCAAAGATGACATTTTTTATGCAACCCCACACAGCACCGGAACTCAGTATGCTTTCAAATGGACTTCTGGTTACTTCTTAGAAAATTGCAGGTTTCCTTCTGTTCAAAATAGAGTCAAGAAAATAGCCAAGGTTTCCAAAGATATTTAGTGCAGCGAATCCCCTACATTCATTGATTACGTTCACACATTTTTTTCCGAAAAAAAAAATATTGGTGAAGTTTGCAATGAACAAATAGAGATTTCAGTGGAATATTATATCTAAAAAAGTTGGTTAAGGATTCTAGAATGAAAATATAATGGCAAAATATTGTGGAATATTATATATTTACAAGAAAACTTCCTACTTATCACCTTTCTGGTTCCATGTATATGTATTATATACATATATACAGACTCTTGTAATAAATTTCTATCAATCTATCCATCTGTCTGTCTATCTACCTATCTATCAATCTATCCATCTGTCTGTCTATCTACCTATCTATCTACCTATCTATCTATCTATCTATCTATCTATCTATCTATCTATCTATCGATCTCTCTGTATGTATATATATATATATATATATATATATATATATATATATATATATATATATATATATATATATATATATATATATATATATGTATATATAATTATAAATTTTCTTTAGAAAAGCATAGAAAGCATGGAAGTGCTCAAGTCAAACCTGAGACACAAGACAAGTACAAGAGAGACAGAGAAGAACTTCAACTCAGGCAGACTACAATTGGTATATACATGTACAGATTTAATATGATAGAATTGTCTAATACATATATTAATGCATTCAGAATATAGGATATGAATCTATTAATATATATTTTAGACAATTCTATCATATTAAATCCGTACATGTATATACCAATCGTAGTCTGCCTGAGTTTAACTTCTATGTATCTCTTACCAGTGTCGTCTTACTGGCACTTGTGTCGGTGGCATGTAAAAAAACATTCAAGCGAGTTCATTGTCAGTGCTGCTGGACTGGCTCCCATGCAGGTGGCACGTAAAAAACACCATTTGAGCATGGCCGTTGTCAGTACCGTGTGACTGGCCCTTGTGCCAGTGGCACGTAAAAGCACCCACTACACTCTAGGAGTGGTTGGCGTTAGGAAGGGCATCCAGCTGTAGAAACTCTACCAGATCAGACTGGAGCCTGGTGCAGCCATCTGGTTCACCAGTCCTCAGTCAAATCGTCCAACCCATGCTAGCATGGAAAGTGGACATTAAACAATGATGATGATGATGATATATATATATACATATATATATATATATATATATATATATATATATATCTGTCTTATTTCTTTATTGCCCACAAGGGGCTAAACATAGAGGGGACAAACAAGGACAGACAAACGGATTAAGTCGATTATATCGACGCTAGTGCATAACTGGTACTTAATTTATCAACCCTGAAAGGGTGAAAGGCAAAATCGACCTCGGCGAAATTTGAACTCAGAACGTAACGGCAGACGAAATACCGCTAAGCATTTCACCCAGCGTGCTAACGTCTCTGCCAGCTCGCTGCCCTCAATATATATATCTGTCTGTCTATGTGTGTGTGTACATGTGTGTGTGTGTTTAGTATCTGAAGGCAAGATTATACAGTACATTTTTGTATTTTGTTCTGTTTCTGGTCACTCACCACTTGGAGTTACTGTTGACATGTATCTGCCAGTTAGAGTTGATCACATATAAAGATCTACTCCGAGGCACTGACTTGGGGAAGATTTTCTTTTTCATAGATCACTCGTAGTTGCCTATTCACCAAATCTATCTTCCTTATGGCACTGATCTTCTCCGAAAGTGGCTTACACAGCTTGGCACCACTCTCGTTCCAGTCAAACATCGAATACCAAGATCTGGAACAAATACCACTAAGCATTTTGTCCATCCTTTTTACACGTTTCTGCTAATCTGCCACCCACGTCTAGAACTTAATTTTATCAACCCCCAGATGGATGGTAGTCACAGATGAGCACAGCAGAATTTGAATAGTCATAACAAATAATACAAGGTATTTTGTTTGAAGTTCTAATGATTCTGCCAACTCACCTGTTGTTATTATAATTAAAACACCTACAGGATCAATGTTATTAATTCTCTCAGCATGATGTTTCTTCTGATAAAGCTACCTGATTATTGCAATCATAAAATTTATTTAATATGAGACTCCTGTATATGATTAATTTTAAATGAATAAAAAAATAAAAAAATCAATCACAAAACTTCTCTTTGAAAACCACATCATCTACCCCCACCCCTTCACCTCCAGTTTCCAAAGTGTTTGTTTTGAGAGGGGTTGTTACCATGGTTTTTATCCTCTGATAGATGTGAGGTCAGTACTGTTTACGCTCCTAACGAATAACTGCATGCTAACAGCTGCAGGAAAAATCATGGGCAGGAAGTAAATTCTAGAGGGATGGTAATCCAGGAAGGAAGGATTGGATTAGAGATTAATACAGGTATGAATGCATTAGTGATTAATGTGGCTGATACAATATGGGTGGTTAGGGGAGGAGAGATGTGTGAGTTGGGTGGGCTGCAATAGATGTATCATTCTTCTTTTATTTTTCTACTTATTTCGCCACTTTTATTCGAACAACTGACCCCAGGACTTATTCTTTGTCAGCCTAGTATTTAGTCTATGGGTCTCTTTTGCCAAACTGCT
>NC_068990.1:12566959-12569209 GCF_001194135.2 Octopus bimaculoides
ATTCCACATTTTTTATTATTATTATTATTATTATTATTATTATCATTATTATTATTATTATTATTATTATTATTATTATTATTATTATTATTATTATTATTATTATTATCATTATTATCATTATTATTGTTATTATTATCATGATACCTGGTTTGAGAAATACATCAATACTTTAAGAATTTTGTACATGATGAAAAGCTTGCTTTTGATCTTAGCTCAAAATACTGCATCGGATTAATCCGACAATATTTATAGATCACAGTGATCTTTTCATTGATCCATTCACAGTTGATTAAAATATATGCCAGTTGTGTCATTCCTCTGCCAGTCTATGATATTATGCCATTATTCTGAGAGGAAGATATCTCTGAAAGGCTGAGCAAAGGTGGCAAATGCTCACATCACCAACCTTTATTACTGCCTGACCATCATGCTTCATTCCAGTTTTCTTCTGACCATAATGGAGGACCAGCTCTTTCATTTCTGGTGGAAGAGATGTTTTCCAAAGTTCAGAATGTCCCTTCTGCTACAAATATGGAGGCCTAGGTATATCATAGCTGAGGTTCCTTAAGCATGTGCTGGAGACAATGATATCTGAAGAGATTTAGAATTTACAGGATACTGAGTGGATTTGGTTGCCATTTATCTAATCTATCCTAGGTGTAACAAAGACCAAGATTTGGCACATGGCATATAAAAGGTTGACAACTGCTTACAATATTTGATAATGCTTTTATGGGTGGTGGGGTCAGCATTTTTGTGTCTCCTATATAAGCCTATATAGGCTGTTTTGCCAAGGTGGTGGTACTAATTTCGAAGGTTTCTTCAGGTGGCATACACTCCAACTATGCTACCGCCACTTGCTCTTAGTATTAAGGTTATTCTTTGATTTGTGTGGTACCTTGTTTGGTCGTAGGTAGTCATCTTCTTAAAGAAATATCACATTCCATTCTTTTGGCAAACTACTATCATTTTAGTTTCTTTTTACTTGTTTCAGTCATTAGACTGTGGCCATGCTGGAGCACCACCTAGAAGAATTTTTAGTCAAATAAATTGGCTGCTGCACTTTTTTCTCTTAAGCCTGGTACTAATTCTACCAGTCTCTTTTTGCTGAACTGTTAAGTTACAGGGTTGTAAGCACACCAAGCCCGCTTTTCAAGTAGTTGGAGGTGGGGGACAAACACAGAGAAATACACACACGCACATACATGATTGTCTTCTTTTAGTTTCAATCTATGACTTCCACTCACAAGGCTTTGGTTGACCCAAGGCCATAGTAGAAGACATTTGGCCAAGATTCTGCCCAGTGGAACTGAAATCTAACATATGATTGGGAAGCAAGCTTC
The DNA here is from genome assembly GCF_001194135.2 of Octopus bimaculoides. Lineage (NCBI taxonomy): Eukaryota > Metazoa > Mollusca > Cephalopoda > Octopoda > Octopodidae > Octopus > Octopus bimaculoides. Next base: position 12,568,306 of record NC_068990.1, read on the forward strand.
TTACCACACAGCTACATCACAATGTTACAAAATTCCCTCACCATTTTAAGTAATTTGTCTTCATAATATCACCTCATCAGTGACCCTTGCGACAAAGAAATTAATCATAAATACCTTTATTGTCACTTACTACATCATGTAATCACTCATAGAATGGGAAATTCTATTGCCCAGCAGATGTTGCCTTCAGCCACTTATCTTATATTTAATCTCACATAAATTAGAGTCTTATAGCAAAAAACACATTTATTATTGTCTAGTATATTTGAGTTGCAGGAGAGGCTGTAACATATTTCTGAGAATTTAGTGTATGGCTAGGCTCTACCAGTGATCAGAATAGTTGTTATTTTGCATAGATATCCCTATGAAAGGCATGGATATCCCAACCTCCCTCCCAGCACCATCTGTATGATCCTGAATTTTTTTTTTTTTTTTTTTTTAATTGCAATCCTTATTATGATTAGTGTTATAGAAACAGCAATAAAACAAACATAAACAGTTTTTATCATATATCCACACACAGATATGTATATTTATATATATATATAAAAGTGAATTATTCTCAGTGCCTCTCATAATGCATAACGGTTTGATATTATTTGTATTCCTGATAGCATGATATCCCTATCTATATTATCAATCAATTTTCCAAAGTAGTCATTTCATAGAGCATCGCAAGACTACTGATAAAAAAGAGCAAACACACAAACAAGCAAACAAAAAAATGTGCATTTCATTTTGCAGCTTGCATTATTTTCCCTCATTGCATTGATTCATTATGTATATGTGCATGTGCTGTTTTCTACAGGTGCATTGAGAGGACAAAATAATCACTCTAAAATGCATACGTATATATGTGTGTATGTGGATATATATATATATATATATACATATCTATCTATCT
>NC_068990.1:12569934-12570557 GCF_001194135.2 Octopus bimaculoides
TATATATATATATATATATATATATATATATATATATATATATGTATATATACATGATTGTGATGTATATGTATGTTTCTGTATACATATACACATAAACTCACATACTCCCACGTATATATGAACGAGTGAGCGAATGAAAGGAAGTAGAACTCAACACATTTGGCAGAAGTTACATGTATGTTTTAATAAAAATTTGATTCAACTCCATAGGAGTTAACTTGAAGTTTCGTGGACATGTAGGATGTATCCTTCTCATCTGATACTTGGAGGCTCTAGCATTTGAAGAGATGAACATATCCTATTGGCCATCAAAACTTCAAGTCATGTGGAGCTGTTATTAAATATATATATACATTGCCAGTACCGCCGAACTGGCCCTCGTGCCGGTGGAACATAAAAAGCACCCACTACACACTCGGAGTGGTTGGCGTTAGGAAGGGCATCCAGCTGTAGAAACTCTGCCAAATCAGATTGGAGTCTGGTGTAGCCATCTGCTTCACCAGTCCCCAGTCAAATCGTCCAACCCATGCTAGCATGGAAAGCGGACATTAAATGATGATGATGATGTATGTATATATACATATATATTTATATATATATATATATATATATATATATAT
>NC_068990.1:12570820-12571750 GCF_001194135.2 Octopus bimaculoides
CCTGTATGTATAGGTGCATATCTGGGTACAGGACATTGCAAACAAAACAGAGACGAGAAAACACACAAGCCACATAGAGAACATTCTACTTCATCAGCTACCTCCGTTTTAACACCGGCGTTTCGAAAAGCTAGGCAGGACGCATCGTTAAAGCAGCTCTTCCCATGGACCGCAAATTAAATTTGTATACACAAATTAAATCTTGCCATGGAGGAATGTTGTGGCGGACAAAAAACAAGACAGGAAAACAAACAGAAAAGGCTTTACGGCCAGACGAGAAAAATTGTTTGTGTATGACTGCTGTGAGGCACGAACTTGAAAGTAGGGACGAAATGGTTCGTTTGTTTGTCGGCGACAGCCAAGGAAGAAAGGCTGAGTTCTATTTCATCCTTTACTTTAGGGGGTTCCAAAGTTAGATTTCTAATAAAGGTTCTTCATAATAAATTGTTAGCTTACTATTGTAAGTATTTTTCGAATATAAAAATGTTACAAGTACAAGGTGTGTTATGAGCATTTATCGAACATGTATCCTATGGAAACTCAATTACAGCTGGAGAAGAGAAGGTGTTGAAACTTTTATAAAATTTTAATCCATGGATTAAAATTTTATAAAACTTTTAACACCTCTTCTCCATCTGTAATTTTTTGTTGAGTTTTTATAGGATATGTGTTCTTTGCTGGTGGCAAAGAAATAGCACCATTCGAGCGTGGTTGATGCTGGTGCCACCTGACTGGCTCCCATGCTAGTGGCACATAACAAGCACCATTCGAGTGTGGTTGATGCTAGTGCTGTTGAAACCTCTTTCTATTATAAACCTACATACACACACAGACACACATATACATATACATATATATCTATATCTATCTATCTATCTATCTGTCTGTCCGTCTATCTATCTATCTATCTATCTATCTATCTATATATAT
>NC_068990.1:12571760-12574420 GCF_001194135.2 Octopus bimaculoides
TATATATATATATATATATATATATATATATATATATACGAATTTGTTTCCCTGGTGTATGTCGAAATTTAGTCAGAGAGAAATACAATTGCATAAGCATAACTTCTTATAGTTTTTTATTACCCCTGAAGGGATGTAAGACTATCATTTGCCAATAGGACATGAACTCAGGCTCTGAAGGTATGAAACTAAAGGTTTATAATCATTTCTGCCAAGTGTCTGTCTATTGAAATGAATATGAACACCTAATATTCATCATAAAGTGTTTTTTCCTATTTTACCTCCTTACTGTTTTATTTAGCTTTACTTATCTGAATATAAAAACACATTAAAGTAGGTATAGAAAGAAATAACTACTCATTATAGAATTGTTTGTCAAAGTTGTGGAGTTGTTGAGGCTGAAGTTATCTAATAAAATTCATTAGAATTCTTAATGAGAATTGAAAATCTAATTTCTCGAAGCTCTCTCACGGCAAGAGTTAGGTTTATATTGTATATAAAACAATGAAATATTTTGTCTTAAAGTGTCATTGTTTTCATTATAGTTTGTCAGAACTGAAATTTTGCAGATTGTTGTTGTTGTTGTCGTTGTATAGCCCATGGTAATTTGTGAATTTGTAGACTGATAGCAGGCAGGTAGTTGACCAAGTGACCAGGCATAATTTACAAATGTGTAATTTCAGTTATACCAAGTCTCTGCCTAGCTGGGGACTACACTGACAGTCTAACAGTCTAGAAATGCATTCTCTACACTGTCCAGTCTCCTTTGATATGAATCCACCTGAGGTCACGTATTGTTCTATGTTACAAACTTTTTGTTTTAACATGATCTGAATTAAAATCATTCATTTATGTTTTGAGCACTGTATGTAGATGTTGAAGTTATTATACTGAATTCTTCATTTTCAAAATGAATTGATACAATGGCAATGTATGCCATTAGAATTGTGGTATCAAAAGTATTACGTTTGTATATTCATATATCAGCCATGACAGAAAGATTTCAGTACTTATCACTTGCTGGTACCTACCTATACCAAACTGAAGGCTTTATTCCTTATCAAAATCTCACAATTCAAAATTTTTTACCCAATTCAAAGCCTTATATGTTCAGTTCAAAACCTTGACCAAGCCAAGATGCTATATGAGATCCAAGACATTATGACCAATTTTGGATCACCGATTTATTGATCACTCATTTTCTTATTGTAGAAATTAATTGCATGGATAAGTTCTTGAAATCTTTTCATGTGTTTCTCTATTCCTTACTTATTATATGATATTTCCAGTAGCTGTGTTCCATCTATTTTAACCAGCTGAATGAATAATGTTAAAGCACAGAAGCGTATTGCAATTTATTGTGAATAATTAGCATAAGTTATCTACTGGCTTCCTCTTCATTTTACATTTGCTCTTGATTTTCACAAATAAAAATTAATAAATAAATAACAAAACAGAATGAAATATGTAAATATCTTTCAATTTGAGGTTAGTTTTATTTTCTAAACTTTTTTTCAAAACAAAAATATAAAAGTGCGTAATAATATCAATGCAGCAGAGGAAATATAAAAAAAAAAGCAAAATTTTAAAACATGAGTAAAATAGGAAAAAACCTGTTAGGTTTCAATTTTTGTTTCTGGAAAAGATGCATTAGAGAAAATTAATTATTATCAAACTGTTTCTGGTGCTTTCTTTAATATCCAATTAGAACAAAATAATGATAGTCTTCATTACTTTATTATATGTATCAGGCATTTTTGTATACAAAGCACATGCGTGTATGAGTATCTAGGTATGCATGTGTATGTATATATATATATATATGCAGGCATGTGTATGTATTTGGAAACTTGCAAGATCTACACACTTGTTGTATACTGTGTATTTATACAGTAACTCAAAAGTGGTTGTAGATGTGTATGTTGTTAGTAATTTAAGCAACCCTATATACACACACTATTGAACTTGTGTGTGTACGTTTACATTTAAAATTTTATGTAAGACTGTGTTTCTATTGGATTGTGTTTTGGGAGTGTTTATCGGTTTGTGGTTCAAATAATCACTTCTGAGGTATATGGTCCTTGGGCAATTGCTTTCAACTGTATCTTTGGGCTGACTAAAATCTTGTCAGTGGGTTTGGTTGATGAAGACTAAAAGAAGCCCATATCTGTGTTTATGTATGTATCATCATCATCATCATCATCATCATCATCATCATCGTTTCACAAGCGTTTTCCATGCGGGCATGGGTCAGACTGTTTGACTGAGGTCTGGAGGGCCAGCAGCTGCACCAGGCTCCAATCTGATCTGGCAATGTTTCTACATCTGGATGCCCTTCCTAATACCATACATGTGTGTGTGTGTATGTGTGTATGTGCGTGTGTATATATGTTATATATGCATATATATATATGTATACATATGTATGTATATATCATCATCATCATCGTTTAACGTCCGCTTTCCATGCTAGCATGGGTTGGACGATTTGACTGAGGACTGGTGAAACCGGATGGCAACACCAGGCTCCAGTCTGATTTGGCAGAGTTTCTACAGCTGGATGCCCTTCCTAACGCCAACCACTCAGAGAGTGTAGTGGGTGCTTTTACGTGTCACCCGCACGAAAACGGCCACGCTCGAAATGGTGTCTTTTATGTGCC
>NC_068990.1:12574744-12576341 GCF_001194135.2 Octopus bimaculoides
TATATGTGTATTTATATATGTATATATGTATGTGTATAGATATATATATATATATATATATGTATATACATGTGTACATATATATAAATATATGTAGGGATATAGATAGATAGATACATACATACATGCATGCAAACACAAGCATAGCTGTGGGTTAAGAGGTTTGCTTCCCAGCCACATGTTTCTGGGTTCAGTCCCACTGTGTGGTACCTTAGGCAAGTATCATCCAGTATTGACCTAGGTTGATCAAAGCCTTGTGAGTGGATTCGCTTTGAGGAAACTGAAAAGAATCCTTTACTTGTGTGTGTTTGTGTCTACTTGTCTTGGTATAGTGTGTAGATGTAAATGATTGTCCTTGTGATATAAACTGTGCCATTCGGTTCCAATAAACAGCAAAAACATGTGGTCATGGAAAATATTACTTTGCTTGGAAACATGTAAAGGTTTGTGGCAAAAAAATGGCATCTGACCATAGAAAAATCTACCTTAATTAACTCTGTCCAACAGAGAGTATGATATAAATAGACATATTCATATTCCTACAGTATATCCACAATTTTTTCAGCAAAGCAAATGTTCACTTGATAAACTGATATCAATATGTCTCCTAGACAATATTGCCTTAAGTATGAGTATAGAAATTTCACCCGCCTGCCAACCCTTGTTGAGCTAGTGTGGCAGAGTAGGCACATCAAGCCAGTGTGATCTCAAGCCATTATCTGGTGGAGAGAACATGCTGAGGCCTCCGTCCTGCAATGGACTGAACATGGGCAATCCAATCCAATCCAATCCAATCCAATCCAGTCCAATGCAATCCAGTCCAATCTAATCCAGTACATACTTATTTAGATCTGTGCCTGACAATCTTTACTTCAGGTTTGTGGGTAGTGTAGTAATTGCCATGGCTGGAGTGACAATTCCAGTTGCAGTTAGTGTCTGTTAGTCTTCTCATGATGCCATTTCTTCGTTAGTACACTTTTCTTCCACAGCAAAGTATAGAACCTTTGTATCATCCTACTGAAAATTGTTGGAGGATTATACTTCAAGTGCCAGAGTGGATTTATGGAGACTTGGAATATTTATATATATACACATATATATTCAAGAGGTTTTTAACTCAATATTCTACATACCGTTATTTATAGCTTTATCTACTTTGAGTTTGACTGTTAAAATTATATGTATATATATATTCTCACACACAAACATATATATATTCTTTCATTAATAAAATAATACTTGACTACAGTATAGTTGTTTCAGTACCTATCTGTGTCTTCTCAGATGTAAAGAAAAAAAATATATTATTTCCTTAATAAAAGAAATATTGAGTCTACATTTATAGTGTATTGAATACTTTTTAAGTTATAGTCTGCTTGATTCTCGTTCAAGATTTATAACCAATGCATACATTTGCATCAGTATATTTGCATAAGTGTGTGTGTGTGTATGTGTGTGTGTGTGTGTTTGTGTGTGTGTGTGTGTGTGTGTGTGTGTGCCAGCAATGCAAATTCTATGAATGTGTGCAAGTTAAACAATGTAAGTTGTTGTAGTAGTCTATGTTAGTATTTATATATATATATATATTTATATATAT
>NC_068990.1:12576447-12582113 GCF_001194135.2 Octopus bimaculoides
TATATATATATATATATATATATATATATATATATATCTGTAAACTCTGTTTGACCTGTGTGTGTTTGCGTGTGTATGTATTTCAATATTTTATACATGTGATTAGATCGAAGAATGTTTCATCAGTTATATATATATATATGTATGTATGTATGTATGCCAATTGCAGAATATTATACTCTGCTGAAATGTACATGTGAGACATCTACAAAGGAATATCAGATGAATAGGTTTCCAATTCAACACAAGATAATAGAAATTGAAAGAATGGATAAATCTTTAGTTTTCTTGTTATGACTCCATCTTATATTCTTATTGAAACATAGGAAGAAGAAAACAAAATTGCCCTCAAGATATTTGCACCTAAATTAAGGTATGGAGCTCACAATTAGCTTTCATTATCCAATTATACACCTGGATATCTTTAATTATAGTTGGAATCATATTCTCTCTAGTATTCCTTTAAATATTGCCAAAGTTGGGGTTATTTAAGAAGACCTTCTTAGAAAGAAAACAAATGGGTAGTGAACTTATTACTAAGAGAGTGCAATGGACAAATTAGTTTATTAGTTTTTTCCTCTTTCAAGACTGGTTAGTATGTTTTCATTTACAATATAATCATAAATAAAATATTTATATGAATATGGGTACAGTTAAGCAGTTTGCTTTGAAACCACACAGTTTCAGGTTCAGACCCACTGCCTGGCACCTTTGGCTTTTAAGAGATTTCTGCAGTAGCTCCAAGTTTACTCATATCTTATGAATGAATCTGGTTCTCAGGAAATGTTTGTCACATACATGTGCACACATACATATATGTATATGTGTGGTTGTATGAATGCTTGTTTAGAGAAAGATGGATTTAAATGTGTTCGTAAATCTTGTTTTGGGTTTTGTGCTCATACTATCATATAAGACATTTTGTGCCCTCATTGGACACCTTGAAAGTCCTTCTTCATAATCCAGGTTTTGATTCCATAGAGAAGTATACTTTCTACACATGTTGAGTATGAAATATTTGATTGCCAGATGTTTTGAAGTTTGTCTCAAAGTAGGGTTTGCTGGCGACTGATAACTGCTTAATATTAGGCCATATTGGATGTTATATTTTGGAGACTTCTGTACCTTAACTGAGGATGAAAAACATTTACCTTCATTGGTGTTATTGATACAGGCACATAACATGAAACTGAAAAATCTACCAATTTTAATAGGGTGGGGAGGGACAGCACTTCCTGGTGCAACATTGTAAGACACATCTCAGTTGCTATTGCTTGAAGTAGAAGGAATGGTGTTTCAACAACACAATATAATCAAAATATGATCATGGAATAAAGATAAGAAGGGAGGTCATTGTCATCATCATCATCATCGTCTAACGTCCGCTTTCCGTGCTAGCATGGGTTGGACGATTTGACTGAGGACTGGTGAACTGGATGGCTGCACCAGGCTCCAATCTGATCTGGCAGAGTTTCTACAGCTGGAAGCCCTTCCTAACGCCAACCACTCCGAGAGTGTAGTGGGTGCTTTTATGTACCACCGGCACGAGGGCGAGTCACACGGTACTGGCAACGGCCACACTCAAAATGGTGTTTTTTACATGCCACCTGTTGTTAATATGATGGTTAATATTTATCATCATCATCATCACCATTTAATGTCTGTCTTTCATGTTGGCATGAGTTTGATGTTTCAGTGGGTGTTGATACACGAGCAGGCAATGTCTTGTTGTAGAGGAGTTGCATGGCTACCCCAGAGCTGGAAATAGAGAGGAAAATGGTGATGATGCAGAGTCAGGGCATATCTCTGAAGGTACATGAAGAGGACTCTAAGAGAGAACAGAGACAGAGGATCAGAAAGTGTGTGTCTGGTATAATTATTTTATAGCATGTTGGATGTTGATTTTCTCCTAACCCTGCAAAATTTTATCAATGTGACAAAGGCATTTATATAAGAAGCAATTATTGTTTATTCGATAGTTGTCCTTGGCTGAAAAGACATCTGAGCAAAAGTCTTTCAGCCATGACCATCCCATGTATTTATTAACATGGTAGGGTGTAATTTAAAAGGAATGTTGCTGCTATTTCTTGCATGCCTAGTAACTATATGGGAGTTCCTTCTTTGATTCTTGAGATCAATAGTTTATTGTTTACATACTGTAATATAATTCTTTATGGCTTTGACATTACTTTTTTACATCACTGAAATATATTAAAATTACATAAGAATATAATTTAACACATTAAATTCTGGCTTTGTAGTTTGTATTTGAATTTGCTTTCTTTTTCATAATTCCATTACACTTTACTATCTTCCAACTGGTTTTTAAATCTGTAATAAATCATAATATTACTATTGCCATCAAAACTAATTCATATTAGTTTAGTTCAATTAGAGCTTGTCACACTTCTTTTAAAATCTTTGATATTTTTTACTTTTTGTTTTAGTTTTCATTTTACTTTGTAGATTTAGAAAGTTAATCATGGATATGACATGTTGATTCATAAAATAGTCACCATTTTAAAAGGAAAAAAAATCCATCATATTTGTATTAATCATGTGCTTTAAACACATATATAGTTTCTACTAATATAATTCATAAATCCAGCTTGCGTGCATTAGTAGCTAATTTTATTTTTTTTTTTTGTATTTTGTATTTTGTTTAGAAATAAATGGTAAATTAGTGACAGAAAGAATATTTTAAAATGAATATGTATGATGTAAAATAGAGGAAAAACAAAACAAATGTCCATGGTGGAATATAACAAGAGCAATGTCTTTGCTTTAGCAAAAGAAAGCTACACTAAAATTGAGTCCCTGGAAAAAATACAAAAATAGAAAAATGCATGTAAAATTAATGATCAGCAAATTTCATCTTTTTGTAATCATTTCATTGATATATATTGATCTAGAATATTTTCTTATGCTTATATTATTAAAGTGATTTGGGTTCTTCAGAGAAAAGCTTACGTATGTTGGAATGTTTTTCCTATGGCAGCCATGTTTATTGTAATGGCTACCATAAAATGGTTGACATTTATCAGCGTAATTAAAGTTATAATGAACATAGCTTCTGTCATGGACTACTATTCCACTAATGGTTGGAGATTGTCACAATGTTTACCACTTGAATACACTGCATACTATAAAAGTCACAAAGAAAATTACTGCTTCCACAAAAATCAACTTGAAAATTCTATGAACCCAACATTTGGTATTTTCATATTCTGTACTGCCTTTGAATAATGGCAGAAAGTTATTTTTGCCTACCAGTTATCTGTAGATATTGAGATAGCAACATCATCATCATCGTTTAACGTCCACGTTCCATGCTAGCATGGGTTGGACGATTTGACTGAGGACTGGTGAACCAGGTGGCTACACCAGGCTCCAATCTGATCTGGCAGAGTTTCTACAGCTGGATGCCCTTCCTAACGCCCACCACTCCGAGAGTGTAGTGAGTGCTTTTATGTGCCACCGGCATGGAAGCCAGACAGCTGCTCTGGCAATGATCACGCTCGGACGGTGCTCTTAGTGCTCCACTGGTACAGGTGCCGGGGCACAATATTAGCAACCACTTTGGTAATTATCTCAAAATCATCTTTCAGGTCTTTCATCACCAAGCTAATTTCTTTGAATTGAAAACACAGTTCATTTCTTATTAATCTTAACTAATGTCAAAAATTTCAAGCAGTTTCCATTTGTTATATTTCACTTTCATAAGTAGGAGATGTGGAAGAACAGTTTGCTTTTTACTTATGGTAATTATCAACATTTGTTAATTTTTATTGGTAGAAAGTTGGAGATCTTCAAACAACTAAATTTATTTAATGAGAATTTGGGGTTGTGTTGGCCCTGAATAAAGTCACGAGATGGAATGAACTCTCTAGCCATGACCATTCTGTATTATTTTCATCTGTCTTCATAAAGAAGGGCATCAAACTATAGACACCACGCCAAAGTAGACAGTAGAACTTGGCACAGTCTTCTGACTTGCCAGCTCCTATCAAACCATCCAACTCATGCCAGCATGGAAAACAGACGTTAAATGATGATGGTGATGATAATAATAATAAGTATACCTTGAGCTATATTATTCATCAGGGAATTTTTAAGACACAAAGATGTGATTTGAGAGGGGATTTGGCTGCTATTTTTAGCAGATTGGGTGAATCCCCCACCCCCACCCTGTGTTGCTAACCTAATCAGTAATTTTCGTCAAGGGTTGATTAAGTTTCTTGATAACTTTTATGGAACACGTTTGACAATTAAGAAGTACCAATTGAACACCAGGGCTGATCTGATTTACCCTTCCCTCAAAAATGTTGGTTTTGTGCCAAAAATTTGAAATCAGTATTAATTTCCAGACTAGTTACTAGTTTGTTTCAGAATACAATTTCAAATATGCCCTCCATATTTTGTAATAAGTTACTAAATTAGAATTTGAAGTAGATTTGGCCGTTATTTCTAGCAGTTCAATTGCTTATATCAAGGCGTCCTGTTTATATTTTAGAGAAATCATAAGTTTTATAACTGCCAAATATCTTCCACTCAAGTTATCAATAAAGTCAATCATCCTTTCATAAAAGCCACTGATCTATCACACCTGTAGAGGTTGGTCATGAACCTGCTAAAAATATTAGCTAAATCTCCCTCAAACCACACTCTTAAATAAGGATACATTGGATATTGAAGTACAAGGTATACTATGCCTGAAAACTGATGGGATAGTCACGACTAGAATTTCTTTGATCCTGCCACATGCAATTAGTATGTATTAAACCAACTGATCTAGCCCCAAGCCGTTAGTATACATTAAGTATATTAATCTAGCCTCAAGCAGTTTGTATGTATTAAATATAACTTCACAAAATACACCATAACAGGAAATTTTTTATAGTTAGATAACAATCAAGGAAGTTATTTTTCATATATTAAATTCTTTATTTATCTGTATTAGTATTTTTACATTTCATGTTTTATTTATTTAGACATTTAATTAAACGTTTCCACCTCATTAAGAATTAAGTTGTGAAAGTTTGTAAGCTTATTGAGATTTATTTTTAGCTTTCATGTGGATTTTCAGAATGTAAAATTTATAATTATCTCACTGACTCCTTAATATCTAGATTTATTATACAGATAGGTTTTTTTAAAATATGAATGTAGGTGTAGGCATGACTGTACGGTTAAGAAATTTTCTTCATAATTGCATGGCTTTAGGTTCAGTCCAATTGCATGGTACCTTGGGAAAATGCTTTCTACTATAGCCTCAGTCTAACCAAAACCTTGTGAGTGAATTTAGATCATGGAAATGAAAGGGGTTTTTCATGTGTATATGTATGTATATGCATAAAGTAAGGAGTATATAAAAAGCCATAAATGATAGAAAAATATTTGGATGAAATTTTATTTAACAATAAGAAAATTCTAACATCAGGACAAATTGTTTTGTAACTTAAATGCATGTAAATAATTTATGTTATTATATTCAATAATAAATAGATTACTTGCATGCCTACATTAATGAAAAAGGCAAAAAAAAAATTCTTCAAAATAATGCAGAATGACACATTAAGGAGATTTTTTTATGAGTTCTACTGGATTACTTGAATTCATATATTGTGACTTATACACACACACACACACACACACACACACACACA
>NC_068990.1:12582348-12584627 GCF_001194135.2 Octopus bimaculoides
AAGTAGCTTGCTTCCCAACCACATGGTTCTGGGTTCAGTCCCACTGCTTGGCACCGTGGGCATGTGTCTTCTACTATAGCCTCGGGCCGACCAAAGCCTTGTGAGTAAATTCGATAGATGGAAACTGCAAGAAGCTCATCGTATATGTGTGTGTGTATGTGTGTGTGTGTGTGTGTTTGTGAGTGTGTATTTTGAGTGTCTGCGTGTGACCTCAACCATTGCTTGATAACTGATGTTAGTGTGTTTATGTACCCCGTAAATTAGCAGTTCGGCAAAAGAGACCGATAAAATAAATACTAGGCTTACAAAGAATAAGTCCTGGGGTCGATTTGTTCAATTAAAGGCTGTTCTCCAGCATGGCCACTGTCAAATGACTGAACAAGTAAAAGAATAAAATAATAAAAGAATACATATGCCATAAAACCTCCCCAAAACTCGACATCAATATCTAAGCATTATCTAAGCCAAATAAGATTGTCCATAAAAGAAAACAACCAGCATAACAAATATGTATCCCCATCATCAGCTGCCAACTGGATATCACTATGGTTTTAGCACACATATATATTTATAAATGGATGTGTGTGTGTGTGTGTGTGTGTGTGTGTATCTGGCTGTCTGTCTTGCATGATACTGTAAAACATCTAGACTGGTTTTCAATCCATGAGGTTATTGCTGTCATAGTCAGAACATGAGAAATAAAATATTATGCTTCTAAGTTTGGCATAAGGCCAGTAATTTTGGGATGTTAGAGTTAGTCAATTACATCAACCCCAGAACTTTGACTAGCACTTTATTCTCTTGTCATCAAAGAGATGCAAGGCAAAACTGATCGTGGTGGAATTTGAAATTAAATTGTGAGGAGCTGGAAAAAATACCACTAAGTACTTTGTCTGATGCTCTAACAATTCTACCAATACACCAATACAATGATTTTGTATTCCCTGATCTTGGAAAATACAGGTGACAACTCCTGGCATGTTACAGTCTTATTGTACCTCCTCTGCAAAGCATAACCATCTCTATCCTTGCCAGATTAATTAGAGAATCGCTATATTAATGTACAATAATATCATAATGACTCAGAAAAATACCCTGGGATGCTAGCCACATGGAAAATAACAGTGAGGTTATACTTAATGTACTGAGGAGGGGAAAAATATCTAAGTAAGAAATAATTATGCTGCACTTGCCAAAATGGTACAAAATTAATTTCAGCCATTATGTTAAAGTTTCCTTCTCTGTTCACTGCTTAATTATTAATTAATTACATAATTATTATTAACTAAATATGCATTGGGTATGATAGTATGCACTTGGCTGTTATTTTTGATGCAGATTAAAACTCTAAGAAAACTTCTGCCAATCACTATGATTTCTCTTTCTCTCTCTCTATCTCTCTCATCTACCTGTTTCCATGGAAATGAATAAGGTAACATGTTCAAGTGAACAAGATTTTTTTTTAATATTAATGAATTAAAATTTTTTTAAAAAAAGCTCAGTAATTTATGCGAGTTGTTCTTTCTATTCTTGGGAGTCTCATTTGCAACAAGATTAATTTCATTTTTCAAATCAACATCTAAATCCATCTGAAAATGAAATGAACCAATGTAGCTATTATATTGTTTCTTCTCATTTTTAGTCTTTACTATTTCAGTCTGTCTTTTAATGTAATTATTATATGCTGTGTGGTAAGAACTTTGCTTCTCAACCACATAGGTTCAGGTTCATTTCCATTGTGTGGCACCTTGGGCAAGTTTCTTCTACTACAGCCACAGGAAAACCAAAGCCTTGTGAGTGGGTTTGGTAGACAGAAACTGAAAGAAGCCCATGACATGGCTGCGTGGTAAGAAGTTTGCTTCCCAACCACATAGTTCTGGGTTCTGTCCCACTGCACAGCATCTTGGGCGAGTATGTATATATATATAGCCCTGAAACTCGAGTCGCCTTTATATATATATATATTTATATTTATATATTTATATATTTGATCCTTTATATTGAACACTCAATATTTCATCTACATTCAATACTTTATTTCATGGTGCCATCCATTTTTATTTTATTTTATATTATATATTGTATATTATATTATATATTGTATATTCCATATTCTATACCCCACATTAGTTCTGCAGGAATATAAATAAAACATAAAAAACAGACAGTGTTGGAACTCTTTTAAGCAAAATAATATATTCCTCTATACACAATCATACAAAAAGATCCACCTTTTTTTGTATTTATTTTTACTCGCATATATATATATATATATATAT
>NC_068990.1:12585422-12590661 GCF_001194135.2 Octopus bimaculoides
TACACTCTCTGAGTGGTTGGCGTTAGGAAGGGCATCCAGCTGTAGAAACTCTGCCAAATCAGACTGGAGCCTGGTGTTGCCATCCGGTTTCACCAGTCCTCAGTCAAATCGTCCAACCCATGCTAGCATGGAAAGCGGACGTTAAACGATGATGATGATGATGATGATATATATATATTTATTTCTCACCCCTCCTTAATTCTTCTATCCCTCTATCTCTCTCTCTTCTCTCCCCATGAGACCGGTGTTCGGCCAAGCCTGAACTTTCTTTCTTGGTTTGACTACCATTTGTGCAACAAATCTAATGTCTCAGCTGTAAGGCTTTACTTCCACACACGCCAGCTTAATTTAATTTGTCCTTAGTCGAAAGACACCTGTTGTTAATGTCGTTTATTTGCATTTGTATTTGTGTACCATTTCTCCGTTTTTTTTCCATCCTTATTTTCGTATACATTCGCTGCTTTCTTCCAAGGAATCTAGTGCTCTTAGCTTAGTTTTTCCTTGGGGCTGGGCAGATTGGAGCAATCTCAAGTATAACCAGCTGAAATTGCAAAGATAATCTGGAACTCGACTGAGGAAAGAAAACTCCAAATGACCCGTCCTTGTTCTCTTTGTATCGTCTGTCTGGATGCTTTATTGTCCCCTTTTTTGTATCACCTAACTGTCTGGATGTCTTGCATTCTTGTCCCATTTTTGTATTTATATATATATAATATATATACACACATTGTAATAGAAAATGACATATTTTCTATTGGCTGGTCAGTATCCTAAATGTCATGATTCTACAACATTGACAGTAGTTGTTATTGTCTGTTATTGTTTGATAAACTTCAGGGTCAGTACCATTATCCTACTTAGAAATCATGTATCATTAGCATCATAAAATGGTGTTGAAAAATCTTTGCACTTTTCCTTTCTTGAGAGAGATCAATAATACTTAATCTTTAAGAGTCATATAAGCTTTGAAAGAAGAAGGAAAAATAAAGAAAATAGCACTCATTCATTTATTTGTAAAAATATATTTCCTTGATGTATTGAAAGCTGCATTATATGTCTTTATCAATATTTTTGATCATGATGGAAACTCTTGTAGACTCACAGACAAACCTCTTCACTTGGGAATTATTCATAAAGACGATTGTAGACATTTGAAGAAGTAGTGTTGAAGAATTTAATTAACACCTGAATTTTTAAATATGTTCTTCCTAGAAAACATCTAATTATTGAGTAATTTAAATAGATATCTAATTTTCTTTTATAATCACACCATATACTTTGGTAGTTGCATAGCAATCTATATATCATTTATCTATCTTTTTATTTTTAATGAATATATTTTTATTTCATTTTTCCACTAATATAGAAGGAAATCCACTTATAAGAATAGCACACTGAAAACTTTTGATCAACACACACACACACACACACATGTATATATATAGATAGATGTGAAACGTGTAACCATTAACTGAATAAAAATGCCTGTAATATATAAGCAGTGTGAAACGTTTATTACTTAAAGATTGGCAGTGATTGCAAAGTTTTATCAAATGAAAATTTTCACACTAACAGCTTGAAAAGCTCCATTACAATACTATATATAAAACATTAATATATAAAAATTATAGAAAGGATGTTTGTTAGTTACTAATACAGAAGAGGAGAAAAATCTTTCTTTCCCTCAGCCAGGGAGGCACTGTAGCCATTCTGGGGCATTGGCATATGTTTATATATATATGAATTGTAATATTGCACTTAGGCATCGAAATTCTAATAACTGGTGTAGAACTCAATATATGTATGCTTCTAAATGGAGTCTTAGTTGAGAACAGAGTCGTAATCAGAAAAAGAGATGACAAAGAAATAAACGATTGTCTTCATTAGCTTACAGCTGTTTCTGCGAACTCACAACCGAGTACCTGAGTAACATCTTACAGCTTCATCAGAGCCTGAAACACAAAGTGAGGTGCTGTAAAATGTTGCTCGGTTACTCAAGTATGAGTCCACTACATCTTATAGTGAAAACAACTGTAAGCTAATAAAGTTTATAAGATAACCAGTTATTCCTTTGTAATCTCTTTTATCTTATATATCTTGAATATAAATTGGTGTAGAAAATAAAAATGTTTGTATTCCAAAGATACTTATCGTGTCATTCTGACCAATGGAGATGCAGCGAACCACTGATTAACCTGTTGAAAAACTATAATGTATAATGCTATTGTATACAAATGCATGTATGATAAAATATATTTTAACATCTGTAGTTTATGTGTAGGGGTACATATGTAGTGGTGCTGAAAAGTCCCTGGTTTTAAGGGTAAAATGAAAAGCCTGGTTGCAGGCCCAACCTTCCAAGTTTTTGTACAGAGCTTAGAAAATCTGAAGGACCACTGCAATAAGTGTGTGAACCAGAGAGGGGAATATGTTGAACAAAATCATAATTAACTGAACTGCCTGCATTTTCTTTTACCCAAAGCCAGGAATTTTCTAGCACCCTTTCACATGTGTGTGTGTGTATGTGTGTGTGTGTGTATGTGTGTGTGTGTGTATGTGTGTGTGTGTGTGCATGTGTGAGTTTGTTTTTGTGCTTATCGGTCATTGTATGACAACTGGTATTAATCAGTTTTATGTTCCTGCAGCTTACCAGTTCAGCAAAAATTGACTGATAGGGTAATTATCAAACTTTGGTCATATCCTGTCCAAATATTCTACCTGTTTTGTGTTAAAGATGTCTAGATCTAACTTCTCACACTTACTTTATAATGTCCTTCTAAAATATATACAATAACATTACCAAAATC
Organism: Octopus bimaculoides; assembly: GCF_001194135.2. Lineage (NCBI taxonomy): Eukaryota > Metazoa > Mollusca > Cephalopoda > Octopoda > Octopodidae > Octopus > Octopus bimaculoides. Next base: position 12,588,230 of record NC_068990.1, read on the forward strand.
TCAAAAGTGCAAGATAATACATGATTAATTCAAAACTATGAATAAATAAGTATTACATTTGACAGAATAACATGAATGCTAAACAGTTCAAATAAAGCCTGAGATTGATTAAATCCTTCAAATCTGTACTCCAGGGTGGTTATAGTTCAATAACTAAAACAAACAAATGAAAATATGCTTGATAGATGCCAATGCATGAAACTTTTTGCTCTTGAGTCACTAAGTAACTTCTGCTGATTAAATTAAATCATGTGTTTGAACATATTATCTTCAATTTAGTAGCTCAGTACTATAAACACTGAGCAACTAGTATGTCTTTGATTTCAGTTTGTAAAAGAATATAGCTTTAAAAAAATGTTCTGAATTTTTATTCTATTCTCAAAATGTGAAAATCTTTTGATATTATTTTTTAATTATTCTTTAAAATACATCAAAGCAAAGAAGCCATCGTCAATCTGTTTGCAGCTAAACCAAAGGAGTGTTATTTTGAATAACTTTTCTGAGAATTATTTGTAAGCAGCTGTGTTATTAAGATATATTTTGGCAAATCATATACTAACCCCCACCACAGAGTATGAAATGTGTTACCAGTTTGTCTACTTCCATAAATGAATTCCGTAAGATCTAAATAGAAATAAATGATAGATAAGGTAATTATATAGATCAAGTCTTATATTTATTGAACATAAGTTTTACTTGCTTTGGAAATTTGGTAAATACTATCTATAGAAATGTTGATTTCATTATGCTGATTCTTAAGTTAAGAAAACAACAAACATGAGCAAACATTGGTGAGTGGGAATATAGTTTCTCATTGCAGAATCTTTTGATGAACTGACAAACTTTGAAATTTGAGCTGGGTTCAGTCGTAATAAATGAAAGTGAATAGGGCTAGACGAATCTACTTGCTGGTGCTCTTTGTATTGATTTGTAAGAAAGGAGCTGGAGGTTTTTGATTCTCTGCTGTCAATGAAAATAATGAATATAAAGAAGGTACAGTAGAATTTCAGGTAGACTCAGAAAGAAGCAGAATTTTATTAGTACAAGATATACTGGATTAATGTAACAGTAGGAATAAACCAGAATCTAAATTTCTGTTGCATTACGAACCACATGGTTCCGGGTTCAGTCCCACTACATGGCACCTTGACCAAGTGTCTTCTACTATAGCCTCGGGCTGACCAAAGCCTTGTGAGTGAATTTGGTAGACAGAAACTGAAAGAAGCCTGTTGTATATATATGTGTGTATGTGTTTGTGTGTCTGTGTATGTCCACCCCCCAACATCACTTGCATATATAATGTAGTAGGATGTGCCTGACAAGATGGTATCAACTCAACAGTTTCCAACTAACTTTTCTTTTCCATGATAATCCTATTAATATTTATTTCAAGAAGATTGAAATAAAGGAAACGGAATAAAGAATACATATTTTGATCATTAACTTTGTTTCAACATAAGACCTTAGGAAAGGTTCTTCATGAAATAAATATTAACAGGATTATCATGGAAAGGAAAAGTGAGTTAGAAACTGTTGAGTTGATACCATCATGTCAGGCACATCCTATTACATTATATATGCTTGCAGAAGCTTCCTTATAAAATAGTATAGAGGAGACTCAGCAGAATCATATCAGGCTCAAAGTACCATATTGATACTGGATGAAATGTTTTGTAGAAATAATCAGGTAAAGTTTTCAAAGAGGTTGTTATCATAGAGTTAAGAACAGTAAATCGCATAAATGAATATGATAGCACTGCATCTAAGTGCAGAGAAATAGTCTATTGTAAGATTGTCAGAGTCAGATGAAAAAATATTTATGTTACTATAAGGATAATGAAGTTGACAAGGAATTTGGTTAAACATTTTGATTATATTCTGTCTTTTTTGTTTTCTGTTATATTTGAGAGATTTTTTTTTTTCCATGATTTTGTTTTGTTAGAAAATATTCTCAGTTTATAGTTGGCAAAAATTATGTTATTTACTTGTCATTTGATAATTTAGTAAAAATCAAAATCAAACTAACGTAGGTATATTAAATTATATAGAATCTAATAATGTTTAGTATGGATATGTAATCAAATATAATATATAACAGGATAAAAAAAAAAAGATGCTAACTCTTTTGGTGCAATTATCTTAATTGTTACGTTAACGTATGGTTGTTTAGATTGGCATAACATAGAAATAGTCTTACTTTTAAATATTGTATTCACATACAAAAGTATGTGAATACAATATTTATTTAACCTACCTCGTATATATGTCTATGTATGTGGGTGTCTCAAATTATTCCTTTGTAGATTGAACAAATGATAATTAGAATCAATAAACTTCCAAACATTACTGGCTCTCATCAGACATGTCTACATCATTTGACCAATCCCATTGTGTGTGTGTGTGTGTGTGTGTGTGTGTGTGTGTGTGTGTGT
>NC_068990.1:12590684-12595841 GCF_001194135.2 Octopus bimaculoides
TATATATATATATATATACATATATATATATACATATATATATATACATATATATATTTAAAATCATAGTCATGCCCAATGCCAGTGTCATGTAAATGGCACCTGTGCCAATGGCTCATAAAACACGCCCATTACAATCTTGGAGTGGTTAGCGTTAGGAAAGGCATCTTGTTGCAGAAACAAAGCCAATTCAGACTGGAACCTGATGCAGCTCTCTGGCTTACCAGTTCCAGTCCTACCATGTAACCCATGCCAGCATGGAAAGCAGACATTAAATGGTGATGATGATGACATTGATATATATATATATATACATATATTAATCTTTTACTTCTTTCAGTCATTTGATTGAGACCATGTTGGAGCACCGCCTTTAGTCAAGCAAATCAACCCAAAAACATATTCTTTGTAAGCTTAGTGCTTATTCTATCAGTCACTCAAGAATGTAAACACACCAGCATTGGTTGTCAAGTGATGGTAGGGGGACAAACACAAACATACACATATATATATGACAGGCTTCTTTCAGTTTCCGTCTACCAAATCCACTCACAAGATACATATATAATAGTTCATATATCCCAAAAGAAGCACACTCTAAAATATTAAAGCAGTAATACTTAGAAGATTTTTGTTATGGCCGGTCAGTGACTGACCATTGGTTTCATAGCCATATTCTTCATTTCAGTTGTAAAGAGGTCATGTACTTCCAGCCAACAATTCTTAAGAGTTGCCTATACAGCTAATTCTTTATAGGTGCAAAACCAATAATCACTTTCTGACCAGCCGTAGCAAACTACTTCTAAGTATATATATATATATATATATATATATATATATATATATATACACACACACACACACACACACACACACACACATATATGTAGTTGAAATTTACAGAAAAACAAAAGACAAAGACAGGTGTATGGACAACAAGCAGGCGTATTAGTTTGACACTCAGGAAAGTGAGAAAGTCTTTTACGTTTCAAGCCTATACTCTTCAACAGAAAGAAATAAAAGAGAATAAACAAAGAGAGAATAAAAATCTTGTGGAATTAGCAATCAAGTATGTATGTATATATGAATGTATGTAAATCTAGATAGTCAACCTCCATTTGTAGATCTTAATAAAATAATGTAGAAGTATGCAGCAATTTCTATTCAAGTCTGCTATAAAATATTTGATGTCCGATTCAAAAGTTACATGTTGTTCAAATTATTAAACAAAACTAATAATCTAAATTGTTTTGATTTTTCATTTCATTAATTTTTTCCATGTTTCCATATTTAATTTCAGGCTGTGAGATATCCACTATAAGCCACCACGGAGACTCACAGAGAAATGGCTCTTTGCACTCACCGAACTGGCCAAATCTTTATCCTAACAGCATTTGTCACATATATAAGTTTACAGGAAGGAAATCAGAGCGAGTAAAACTTAACTTTACATCCTTCAATGTCCAAGGAATTCCACCCATGTAAGTACCTTATTTTATCTTAAATATTGTTGTTTTGTTGTATTTAGAGCAGAGAGTATAAAAACCAAGAAGAGAAATGGAATCAGAGCATGTGTTTATTATTGGAATAAGGATCCTTCTGAGATACATGTCATTGATGAAGTCATGAATCTTTTTCTCTTTCACTTGTTTCAGTCATTTGACTGTGGCCATGCTGGAGCACTGCCTACGAATGGTGACTAAAAAAAATACTTTGACACACCTTGCTATTTGACTGAATGGCTGATCAAACAATTCATTAGTTAATTGGTTAAATAGTTAACCAATTGACAAATAAACATTAAGAAGTGAAATAGAACCAGTGTGTGTGTGTGTGTGTGTGCGTGTATGTGTATTTGTGTGTGTTTGTTTGTTATTGACATGATGACCCTCCTAAGATAGAACAAAATATATTTCAATGCATGAGTTCCCATCAAGAATATTGCAAACCAAATACAAGAATGAAATTGTTGTTTAACCCCAGGTCAGCACTGATTGAACAGACCAATGATCAAAAACATTCCTGCAATGAAATGGAATTGTCATTTATTTATTTTCAGACTGTATCTAAGAACTACATTATGTTTCCTTTCATTTTTAAGACAGTAGGGTATTATGTGATAGAGATTTCGTTACTTTTTCTCGCAGGTCACATGAGCACACAGAGGCTTGTTCATTGGTTATTTTATTGCTGGCCAAATGAGAAAACTGCACTCAGAAACTTATGCCTTCGTGGGTTATGTTGATCTATTTGTAAACTAGTTATCATGAGATGAAGAAGTAAAGCTCACTGCTGAAAGCATAGAGTTGGATATAATTAATGAGTGTTACATTAGCGTTTGATGCTTAAGTACAAATCTAATCAGAATACAGCTTGTAGAAAGAAGGGTGTCTCTAAGATGACTTAATCTAAAAACACACAACACGATCAATTTGTTGGCATTCCAGGTGTGACTGTCATGTACTTTCTTTTCCCAAATACAGTATTTAAAACTGTATTTATCCAATATGTTCTTCCTTTAAGAGATAAAGATGTGATTTTTAGGAGATTTAGTTGCTATGTCTTGTAAGTCAAGTGACCATGTAATGTTCCTCCCATTGGTTGGTTGATGAATAAGTGATCACTTAATCTCAAGCCAGCTTTAACTAAAAAGACTCATGATGAAAAGCCCCTCAGCCATGACACCTCCACCTACTATTTCAAGAGAGTATGGTGTGACTTGAGGGAATTTAGCTACTATTTCTGGCAGGCTGAACAACCATTCACAGGTTTGTTGACAAATGTCTTCACTTATGTTGTTGTCATGATGGAGCACTGAATTATAGGACTTACAGCTGCTACCACATGTGTGTTATAGAGTTTTTTTTTAATCACCATTATCATTTTAATGTTCACTTTTACATGCTAGTATGGGTTAGGCAGATTTTCTACAGTCAAGTACCCTTCCAGTCACCAACCTGCACCTGTTTCCAGGCAAGGTAATTTTTCCCAAAGTCAGACATGTTCTTGCAGAATATAGGAAAAAAATAACATTCATTTACAACAATCACGTGATGTTAAGTCAAGGAGAAACAAACACACACAGACACACATATATATATGACAGGCTTCTTTCAGTTTTTGTCTCCAAAATCCACTCGCAAGACTTTGTTTGGTCTGACGTTATAGTACAAAACAATTTCACAAGGTACCACACAATGGAACTGAACTCAAAACCATGTTGTCGGGAAGTAAACCTCCCAACCACACAACTGCACCATAGAAAGAGAAAATGTTAAAGCGTATTTAAAGCCTGGATTCTCAGGGTCTCAGGGCTAATGTACACAACCTAAAAATTGAAATAAAGACTTGATAAGAACACTCAATTTAGCTATATAACAAACAAGGTGTATATAGTCTCCAACAGCTGTTTCTAGAATATTCCAGCTATTGGAGCTTTATGCTGAGTGAGGATTCTATTGGCCGAATATTCCATGGAGTGGGAGATGTTAAACAGGTGTAACAGTGGAGGAACATTACTCAACAATTATATTAGTATTATCATGGTTCATTTTGTCTAAAAGGCAGGAGCAATCCAATTTAAAGTCCAATTAAAATATGCATTCATTAGGTTAAAATATCATCATAACATCCACTTTTCTATGTATGGCTCAGACATTATTTGGTGAGATAGATTTTAAAAATTTCTTTTATGTTGACAAACAAGATTATTTCTTCATGGTTTGACATGTTTCCACAGAAGATTAGAAATGCAGAACACAGCTTGTATGATGGTGACACAACTACTGCAGGATGTCAAGAAAGGGAGACAGACATACATACATATACACACAGACGCATAATTATACATATATACGAGAAGCTTTTTTCAGTTTTTGTCTACCATATCCACTCATAAGACTTTCCTCAGCCCAGGGTTATAGTATAAGGTATTTTGCCAAAGTGCTACACAGTGACGCAGGAGTGGCTGCGTGTAAGTAGCTTGCTTACCAACCACATGGTTCCAGGTTCATTCCCACTGCGTGGCACCTTGGGCAAGTGTCTTCTACTGTAGTCTTGGGCCAACCAAAGCCTTGTGAGTGGATTTGGTAGATGGAAACTGAAAGAAGCCCATCATATATATGTATGTGTGTGTATATGTTTGTGTGTCTGTGTCCCCCCAACATCGCTTGACAACCGATGGTGGTGTGTTTAGATCCCCTCGGCAAAAGAGATCGATAGAACAAGTACTAGGCATCCAAAGAATAAATCTTGGGGTCGATTTGCTTGACTAAAGGCGGTGCTCCAGTATGGCCGCAGTCAAATGACTGAAACAAGTAAAAGAGTAAAAAGAGTAAAGAGTGAGATTGAACCTGAAATCATGTTGTTTCCAATTCAAACTTGGCAACCATACAGCTATGCCTGTACTATGTTCAGAGAACTTTTATAGTGATGTCGTAAACTCTCATTATTCCAATGTTCCGATGTGAGTAAAATATATAATAGCTTTGTCAATCTATTTGACATGCAAGAGTTTAATCCTTTCAACTAACATCCATTAAATACGAAATAATATTTTTATTGTTAAATCTACCATCACCATATTTAAATGATCGGCAGTGAAGAGATTATATGCCATGTACAGAGATAGGATTGGACTATATTTTCATAATTCAGTGAACTGCCTATATTCTTCGGCTAACTATTGATACATCTCAGTAATCATTTGTTTGCTTATCTATTGGTGACTAGTGATTTGGACCTCAGTGGAGATTACAGTGGATTAAAACAGTGATTGAGCTTGAATATTTCTCTGCTAGATTCATGATGTTTGCATGTCTTAACATACAATTGTCCATTTTCAGGTTCTATCTTGATTATAGCAAATGATTTAAGATATATAAAGTATATTTCCACTGCTGGAAGTATAATTTAAAATAATAACATGACATGTTTAATATTACATATGATGGTTTAACATGCACACATATTTCTGGAAATTATGGCTAAAAATATCATATATATATAAAGGAGTCACATAGTGTTCACTGAGGTACTCATGTGGATTTCGAAATCACTATCTTGTCTTATATATATATATATATATATATATATAAAGTGAAGTGTATTGCCACTTAAGTGTGGCTGACCCCTAGGGGTAGATGTTACTGTTGCATT
>NC_068990.1:12595851-12596363 GCF_001194135.2 Octopus bimaculoides
TGACCCCTAGGGGTGGATGTTACTGTTGCTTTAGCCCCAGGAGGACATCTCCTCCAGCTGGCTTATCGACACACTACTGTGTCCTGTTTGTTTTGCCAAGGGAAGTTATCTCTTATATAAATAAACATATATGTGAAGGTGTGTGGCTTAGTGGTTAGGGCATTCGGCTCACAATCGTAAGGTCGTGAGTTTGATTCCGGGCTGCGTGTTGTGTTCTTGAGCAAGACACTCTATTTCATGTTGCTCCAGTCCACTCAGCTGGCAAAAATGAGTATTATCTGTATTTCAAAGGGCCGGCCTTGTTATGCTATGTGTCACGTTGAGTCTCCCTGAAAACTACGTTAGGGGTACACATGTCTATGGATTGCTCAGTCAATTGCACATTAATTTCATGAGCAGGCTGTTCCGTTAATCATATCAGCTGGGACCCTCGTCGTCGTAACCGACAGAGTGCTCCTTTATATATATATAAATATATCTATATATATATATATATATATATATATATATAT
>NC_068990.1:12596717-12602172 GCF_001194135.2 Octopus bimaculoides
AAAATAGTCAATAAAACATATATCAGAAAAGAAGTACACACATATGTATGTATGTATGTATGTATGTCTGTGTGTGTGTATATGCATGCATGCATGTGTGTGTGTGCATGCATGTGTGTGTGTATTCCAAAAGATATAAGCGTGGTAGATCAGTTTGATTTAAGCTCATGTATTTGATGTTTTACCAGCTCTCTGAAACACATGTGCATTATATAATATATATATGTAAATTGTGGATATATGTTTATATAATTGTAATATATTTGTACATATGTGTATTTATATACTATATATATATATGTGTGTGTGTGTGTGTGTGTGTGTGTGTGTTGGGGGTGTGAGTATGTTACAAATGTGTATGTGTGTATATATATATATATACATGTATGTGTATGTATGTATATGTATGTATGTGTATGTGAATATGTTCACATATATGTGTAATTACATTTTTTAATATATGTGTGTGTTTATGTATGTATTTACACACTCATTCATATATACCTGTACATATATATGTAAAACCTGGCCATGCAAAACGAATGAGGCATAGTTAGCAAGCACACCTTCAACTCATAAACTTGGAAGATAAGAAATGCTCAGATTTATTACAATGGAACACCAGCAACTCTGTAATTAAATGGTTCGGTAGCATTGAACATAAAGCATTCTGTAGATTCACCGAGTTTGACATAGTGGAATTTTATCTATCAATTTCTAAATCCCTTCTCCAAAAAGCCTTAGAATTTGGAAAGCCATTGACTGCTTTTAATGTACCTAACATCAGCATTTTAATGAAAAGCAGGATGCCGATCTTGTTTTATGATGATCCTTCAGAATATTAATAATAATAATAATAATAATAATAATAATAATAATAATAATAATAATAATAATAATAATAATGATAATAATAATAATAATAGTGAAAGGGTTGGGTGAAGAATGATGTGATATATAAATGGATAAATTTGATGGCTTTGTTTCTAAACTAAACTGCCTGAGAATTTTAGATACCACTCTAAAAAACCAAAAAAGCAGCTTATGACTAGCATAGGATTATACAGGGATGACGGATGGTCAGACTCCCACCACATACATCACCACAGCACGGTCATTCCATGAAATATGTAACAAGTATATTAAAGGAACTTGATTTAAAAATAACCATCAATGCTAAGCATAAGAACACTCATTTATGAAGTCATTATATTGGACATGATTCAGGCAAATACCAGCTCTTCAGAAAGTCAAATGAAGATATGGATACATTGTCATCATCATCCTTTAACATCCGTTTTTCGTGCTGGCATAGGTTGGATGCTTTGACTGGGATTGTAAGCCAGAGAGCTGTACCAGGTTCCAGTCTGATTTCACTTGATTTCTATGGCTCCATGCCCTTCGTAATGCCAACCATTCCAAAAGTGTAGTGAGAGCCTTTTACATCTCACTGGCCAATACATCCTTGCTTACATACATAAAAACATATATATATAATAATAATAATATATAAATATATGCATGTATCCATACATATATGTACATACCTACATTTATATGTATACATACATGCATATATGGGTACAGGACATCAAAAAAACGTTAAACGCAATGAGAAACAAAAAACGAAAACGTAAAAACGAAAACAGAAAGCGAACATTTTTCGAACGACGAAAAAAAACAAACAGAAAAACGAAACATGAAATATAAAGAGTATACCCCTTCGTCAGTTGACCCTGTTCCATCTACTATGCGTTTCGAAGGCAAGGACAATATGCAACTTCATTGGAACAGTCCTTACCGCAAAGCAAATTAAATAAAATTAGGAGTTTTTTGCGGAGGGTGAAAGTGTTAACAAGAACAGGACAGTGAGAACAAGACAGTAAGAACAAGACAGTAAAAAAAAATGGTGAGGGCTGTTGAGTCAAGACGATAGAAAAATTATTATGAAGGCTAAGTACACGTTCCATGAGTGAAGAAACACAAAAAACATGTCCTGTCTTTAGGAAGGCAGTGGACAGAAAGAGAGATCCCCTTTCGTCATGTGTTAGCGACGAGACGGTGAAGGAGGAAGAGTGAGAGAGAGAGAGAGGGAACGGTGAAAGGGAGAGAAGAATAGGGAAAGGGTGGGATATATATATATATATATATATAGATATAGATATAACTGAAGGGTAAAAGCACAGGATATGAGGATCTTTGGGGCCTTTGGAAAAACTCAGAAATTGGAAACTACTTTTATGTCTGTGTCAAAACATCTAGCTCATGCCAGCATGGACTATGGACACTAACTAAATGATGATGATGATGATTGTTTCTTGCTTGCTTCATACTCTTGCTTGATGGAGCTGAGGTCATCCCAGGTTAGTGGAACCAGAGGTGTTATCATACATAGAGACAACCAAGTCCACTAGGGTTCTGCATCGTTGGCAGTTCCATGTCAGTCCCTCTGTATCCTTATATTTATATATATATTTATATATATAGATACCTATATACATAAATATATACATATATATGAAGATATATGCATATATATATATATATATATATATATATATACTCACACATAGATACATACGTGTATATACATATATATACACAAATATATATATACATGCACACATACACACACTCACACGCATATGTATATATGCATACATACATACATACATACATATATACATACATACATACATACATATATATATATATATTAGAACCACATTTCATTTCAATGAGTTGGGGGCAAGTGCACAATGAAGCCATTGAGAGGTAGGCCCTGAAACAGCATGCATTCCTTCCTGATGACCCCATAAACTTGCTAGCATCTGGTATACTGAGCTTTCAACTGGTAGCACTTGCATCTGCAAGTTGTTTGCAAAAAAATTTAGTTAGTCTGAGGCTATAATAAAAGACACTCAACAAGATTGCCAGATTGCTATTCTATGGAACCAAAATGATGTGCTTGAGAAGCAAACTTCTGAGCCATGCAGCTGTACCTGTTTCTAAAATAATTCTTTAAAACAAAAATATGTCTTAAAATATTTAAAATATCCTTTCAAATATTGCTTAAACAACAACGGAATTTCATGAGAACAATTTTTTGAGTGTGCTTGCTTGTTTGAAATTTAAGACATTTGGAATATTCTAATGAGAACCAGAAAGGAAAAGAAAAACTACCAATTTTACATGTGACACTTGCATGGGTTTTCCAAGAAAATATTAAAATCAGCGTTTTCTTCATAACTTTTATATAATATTGCAAAAAAATATATTCAAATAACTAGTAATTCAAGTGAAAACTCGTTTGATTTATCAACTGAATGATAACATATGTGAAAAACCAAGATTAAATAAATAATAACCTTTCAGTTACATACCGTGTGTGTGTGTGTGTGTGTGTGTGTGTGTGTGTGTGTGTGTGTGTGTGTGTGTGTGTGTGTGTGTGTGTGTGTGCATGTCTCCTTGTATCTGTGTGCATGAAGACATGTTGTCTAGTGGGCAGGATGTTGCATTCAAGATCACAAGACTGTGATTTCAATTCTCAGATCGGTGGTGTGTTGTGTTCTTCAGTTAAATATTTTCTTTCATGTTGCTCCAGTCTGCAATGGACTGGAGTTCCATTTAGGGGAAGGTTGGCCTTCTTGCCTGGCCAATGCTGTAACATCATTTGAAAGCTACAAGAATTTGAGGAATCACATTGTGACCATTGGCGTACTACAATATCTGAGAGTCTGGTCACTACATTGATTGTCATCATCGTTGTTGTTTAATGTCTGCTTTCCATGCTGGCATGGGTTGGACGGTTTGACTGAGGACTGGCAAGCCAGAAGGCTGCACCAGGTTCCAATCTGATCTGGCAAAGTTTCTACAGCTGGATGCCCTTCCTAATGCCAGCCACTCTGAGTGAGTGTGTAGTAAGTGCTTTTACATGCCACCGTCACGAGGGCCAGAATGGCCTCTCTGGCAACGACCACGCTCAAATAGTGCTTTTTACATGCTACCTGCACAGGACCCAGTCCAGCAGCACTGGAAATGAATGCTCAAATGTTGCTTTTCATATGCCACCAGCACATGTGCCAGTAAGGCGATGCTGGCAACGATCATGCTCACGTGGTGCTTTTTACATGCCACTGGCACAGGAGCCAAACTGTAGCCCTGGCAATGATCATGCTCGGATGTGCTTTTAACGTTCCACTGGCACGAGTGCCAATCTGGCAGTACTGTCATCGGCCATATATATATTTTTAACATCTCTTTTCCATCTTTAACAGTCTGTTGAGTTTCTATGGAATACCTTTCCATAAATTCTCATCATACATCATATACATTTAATAATTACATAATGATCTTTTCTCATTTCCATCTACCAAGTCCACTCACAAGCCTTTGGTCAACCTGAAGATATAGTAGCAGACATTTGCCCAAGGTGTCATACTGTTGGACTGAGACTGGGACTGAATCTAAAACCATGTGCTTGTGAAGCAAACTTCTTACAACAGAGACACATTTGCACCTCTCTTTCCCACTATATATCATCATCATCACCGTTTAACGTCCGTTTTCCATGTTGGCATGGGTTGGATGGTTCAACTGGGGTCTGGGAAGACAGGAGGCTGCACCAGGCCCCAATCTGATCTGGCAGTGTTTCTACAGCTGGATGCCTTTCCTAATGCCAACCACTCCGAGACTCTAGTGGGTGCTTTTTACATGCCACCGGCTCAGAGGCCAGAGGAGCTGGCATTGACCACGATCGGATGGTGCTTTTTACGTGCCACCAGCATGGAGGCCAATTTTTGTTTGGTTCTAGCTCCACATAAAAGCATCCAGTCCACTCTGTAAAGTGGTTAGTTTTAGGAAGGGCATCCATCCATCCATAAAGACCACGCCAAAACAGACAGTGAATCTTGACACAGTCCTCTGGTTTACCAGTTCCTGTTAAACCATTCGTGCCAAGCCAGTATGGAAGATGTACATTAAATGATGATGATTGTCACACACACACACACACACACGTGCAGAGGTATATAATATATGCATATACATTTTATACATATGTATTTATTATCTAATATTACTATGTACGAATGATAGATCCCAAATTAACTGCGAAAGTAAAAAGAAAATAGGATGAATAAGAGAGAAATCAATGTAGTGTGCAACAGAGAATATATCGTGTTGATATGGACATGTGATGAGTATGGAAGATGACAGCTGAGGAAGAACCACCAAGCGATCGAAGTGGAAGGTTCCTGTGGATGTGGGGGAGAGCAGTTGTACTTGATCTCATGAGGTTGAACTTCACAAATAAGTGTGTGAATGGCTGCAACATATGACTAAATGGTGTGTTTGATAAGCGCCCATCCAATCCATAGAAGCATGGAAAAGCAGATGTAAGATGATGATGATACACACACACACATACATATGCTTATATATATAAATATATATA
>NC_068990.1:12602804-12603481 GCF_001194135.2 Octopus bimaculoides
TATATATATATATATATATATATATGCATGCTTACATACACATACATGCACATATGTACATGTATGCATATGCACACAACCACACTCACACACACGTATGCAGATGCACTTGAATATATGTGTGTGTGTGTGTGTGTGTGTGTGTGTGTGTGTACATGATTACCATACATGACCATACGTATTCATGTAGGTCATCATATCATAACTAATGGCTCGAGAAATATTTGGTTTATGGATAGTAATTATAAACTTTCACAATAGATCAGTCCTGAGATGATTTACCAGTTATATCCTGAGGCTCAATAAAGTAGATGCTACTCTTAGAACGAAGTTAATAAATTCAATTTATTTGGATGTTTCTCAGAGTAAACAGCCATTAATTTGAAATTTCTATTTATCTACCAATCATTCAATCTATCTATCTATCTATCTATCTATCTATCTATCTATCTATCTATTTATCTATCTATCTATCTATCTACCTATCTATCTATCTATCTATCTATCTATCTATCTATTTATCTATTTATCTATCTGTCTCTATTTATCTATCTATCTATCTATCTATCCATCTATATCTATATCTATATCTATCTATCTATCTATTTATCTATTTATCTATCTGTCTCTATTTATCTATCTATCTATCTATCTATCCATCTATATCTATATCTATA
>NC_068990.1:12604304-12609391 GCF_001194135.2 Octopus bimaculoides
ATATATATATATATATACATATATATATATGTGTGTGTGTGTATGCATGTATATTGACACATGTGTGTGTGTGTGGTGGGGTTATGTGTGTACACATAACCCCACCACACACACTAAAAGTATATAAATATACTAGAAGTTGATCTAGGTTTTCTCAGGAAACAAGGCACTCATTAGTTTTCAAATATTTTCCCAATTTTTCCTTTCTCGTCATTTTTCTATCTTCACTATTGTATACACTCATCCCATGCAGTGAATGATTCCTCATGGTATTTCTGTATAGATTTATTATTTCAAATACATTTTCTGAATTATAATAACAGGTAAATTGTTATCTTTTTTATTTATTGAAGTTTTATCTATGATTTATCAACCCACCATAGAAAAAGAAAATTACACACGCCAATGCACTGTAGCCATGTTATATCATTCAATATCTTCAATACACACACACATAAAATAACTGGACTGCAGTTTTGTTTAGTCCATAGATGATTGTTGCCAGTACATATCAATGCAATAAAACTTATCAAGGTTGTGAGAAATATAGACAGCCATGCAACTTGTTCATTGCAGAGAAGCTTCACATAATCTCTATTTTGTTTTTTAAATTTTATAATCAGGGAGGAAGGCAGAGTCTATGGCCCTTCATAGAGCCTTGAGACTAGTGGAAGTAAGGGAGGAAGATGTCCTTAAATTGGAAACTTGGCCCAAATGCATGAAACAGAGTAGACTCTGCTAAAGCACCCAAAGTGCCAGGTGGTGGGTTAAACCAGACAACATATTAAGTCTCCTGCTCATGTATGCCATGGCAGGATTTGAATTTGAAATGCAAAGAGGTGGAACAAATGCTGAAAGGAATCCTACTGGATTGGTATATTTTCATTAACCCCACAAAATGATGAAAAACAAAGTTTTCCTCAGCAAGATCTGAGCTCAGAACACTGAATGTCTGAACAAATGCTGTATAGTATTCTATCATAAGTTAACTACTCTGCCAGTTGCCCACCAGTCATAAATGAAAACCAATGAGTTAAATTTCGTTTACCGACACACAACCAAGTTCTTTCTTGAGTATTTTTCAGTAAAGGCTACCATAACTCACACACATTACATGATAGCTGACACCTATCAGTTTAAACCGCAAAACCTACTTAAGTTATCTGATTACTTTCAAACTTGCTCAAGTGTTATTTTCAACTGATTAAACACAATTATAATGTATGCGTATAATCTCTGTAATTTAGTCTCACATAAATTATTGCATAATGAACATTGGACTTCACTTCCAACATGAAGTTGTATTCAGCATTCTTGTTGTTTAGTACCACAAAGTAAGCAAAATAACAACTATGATAGGTGCAGGTGTGTCTGTGTGGTAAGAAGTTTGCTTCTTAACCACACTGTTCCATGTTCAGTCCCATTGCATGGCACTTTGAGCAAGTGTGTCTTCTACCTTTGTGAGTGGATTTGGTAGATGGAAACTAAAAGGAGCATATCATATATGTGTGCATGTGTGATGAACTCTCCTGAGTGCATTCACGTGTATGTGTGTGTGTGTGTGTGTACAGGGTGCATAAGATATTTGAGGACAGATTTATGTTTATTCTAAAAAAACTGAATTATAATAACAGATAATATCTTTATTTATCACAAAATGCTATGAGGATTGAAATAAACCATCTTTTCTATAATGTTATTCAATAAAGCCACCTTCAGCTGCAACAACTGCTTCTATATGAGATCTAAATCATCTACATGCTCGAATCAAGTGGTCCTGGTTCATTTTTGACATTACTCAGACAATGACACCTTTCAAAAAATTTTCGGTGTTATTGGCATGTTCATTGACCTCTCTCTCAACAACACTCCACATGGATTGAGATCTGGGGAATTAGGAGGCCAAATGTTAGGGGTTATATAATCATGAAAAATTTCAACCATCCATTCCGTTGTTACTAGAGCTGTGTGTGATAGTGCAGAATCTTACTGAAACACATATGGCCTTCCATTGCATACACTGTCTATCCAAGGCTTAACAATTATTTCCAGGACCTCAATGTAGGTGGCAAAGTTAACTTTAAGGCCTTATGGAAAGATGTAAGGAGGCATTACATGTCTTTCATTGCTGACAACCCCTAAAACCATAACCGTTGCAGGAAATTTCGAATGCATAACATTTGAAACTTCAGCAGGGTCTGCGCATAACCATGTGTCATTTCTTCTGTTAACTTTTGGATCTCAGTCGAAGTTTTTCTTGCTTGAGAAAAACCAAATCAAAACTTCTGCTGGAATTTTTAGTTCGTTTATGAGAATTTTAGATCTGATGTAGAGATTTTCTTTTGCTTTTTCTGTCAAATTGATCTTTCCTCCTCATATAAGTCATACACCTGATGTCTTCGTGGACAACGTTCCTGACTGTTCCTTCTGATACATGGAGATCTTTTGCAACTGACCTCATGGACTTTCTGGGAGGACTGTTGAACTTGTTGGATAAATTCAGGTGTTCCGATGATTCCAGAGTGTTTAGAATGCTTTTTATGCTTTGATACTGGTGATACGTTTCCATCTTAAGTCTCTAGCTCCTTACAAACTTTGTAGACGAAAGATCTGGCAACTTTTACAAATCGAGATATTTCTAAATTGCTATGCTCAGCCTTTATAACCACAATAACATCATGCCTCTTCATTCCTTGAGTAAGCTGAGGGTCTGCCATTATCATTTTCTGTAACAAAGATTATACAGAGTTAGCAAAAAATGTAGCAATGACTCAAAAATAGTATGTCCACAAATACCTTATGAACCCAATATATAATTATATATATATGTGTGTGTGTGTGTGTGTGTGTGTGTGTGTGTGTGTGTGTGTGTGTTTATGTAATCTTGAGAATTTTCCTCTTACATAATATTTTTGCTTCATCTATTTGAAAATGTTTTCTCTGTTCTTCAATAAATGCCAATGTTTTGTCTTTATTTCAGGTGCTCCCATGATTACCTTGATATTTATGCTGAATTGCAAAGTGATTCTGATAGTCTTCTAGATGCTTCCTTGACAGGTCGCTTCTGTGGAGATGTTCTTAAAAATCTCCCGCGACTTGTAATTTCATCAAGAAATGTTCTCATGCTCGGCTTCTATACTGATGACTACAAAGCCGATAAGGGATTTTCTGTATCCTACGAATTTATTGATGGCAGTAAGTATCATTTGCATTTATTGTAGTTTTCCAGAATTTTTCAAATATAATTTTAGTAATCTTCACTGGAACTCTATTTTTATACAATAAATATAATTGATAATTCAGCAAAGTGAAAATAAACTATGCTAAATAAAAAAAATAAAAAATGAAATTATCATATAATCATATGAGGATTATTCCAGAGGGTTTGGAAACTGAAATGCTATGTATTATGCAATATGAATTTGTGTCTTAGAGATTCCCGTACTTTATTTCTTATTTGTTGTTTTAGTTGCCTGTTCCCTAACTTAGTATATAATTTTACAAATGTTTGATTATATATATATTAATATAAATTAGAACTAACATGCTATCTTAAAGATAGCATTTTGACAGCTACACCCACACACACTCTTATATATTTGTACTACAGATTTATAGAGATGCATACTTATACATGGATATAGGTACAGTATTTCTTGTGTGTACTGTTAGATGAAAAACTGCTACTGGTTGGTTTTCAGCCTCCTATAGAACATCTGAACATTTGATGTGTGTAATGTGTTTCTCTGATGAATAGCTGTAGTTCAATACCCAAAGGATGCAAATGACCACAATATTAAAATGTATGTCAGGAACAAATGTTATACTCTGCATCTTGTGTTTATTATTTCTCCACCATATATATCATCATCATCATCAACATTGTTGTTTAACATCCGCTTTCCATGCTGGCTTAGTGCTTAGAGTATTCGGTTCATGATCGTAAGGTTATGAGTTCGATTCCTGGCGGTGCCTGTGTCCTTGAGCAAGACACTTTATTTCACGTTGCTCCAGTCCACTCAGCTGACAAAAATGAGTAGTACCATGTGGCTGATAAGCAAGCTACTTCCACACAGCCACTCCTACACCTGCGCGCGCGCGCGTGTGTGTTTGTGCGTGCAACAAGCTTCTTCAGTTTTTGTTTACCAAATCCATAGGACTATAGTAAAAAAACGCTGCCCAAGGTTCCGCACAGTGGGACTGAACTCTGAACCATGTGGTCAGGAAGCAAGCTTATTGCAACACAGCCACACAAGATTAATAAATAATACAGGAAATATTTACAAACAGCAGCACAAGTAATCATTAGAAATAATTTAGAAGGGCATTCATTCCATTCTCAGAATGTCAACATCTCTTCATATCACAAGGATCAAAAGTGTAATAAACCTTTCTTCCAGCCAATGGGAAGGATTAAAAGCTAGAGAATTTATAACTGTAGTCTTTCTTAATATCTTGTCTTTCACAGATGTTTGGATACCATTTTATGCTTTTATACACAGATATTCCTGTCAGAGATCATACATTAGAACTGAAGATAGCATTCTGTTTTTACTGATAACATCAAGGCTGCTTTTTTTTTTTATTTAATCTGACTTCACTTACCTTTGATATTCTTTATAATCCAGCATATTAACTGTTTAGCCACAGTATCACATCACGATATTAAAGCTTTGGCAGCTTTTCCTTTTAGTTGTGAAGGAATATCAACATTTGTACTTGCCTGCTTTTGTGTATAATAGTATTAGGATAGCCTCTAGGATTTAATACAATGCTTTATTAAGATGGTTCATCGTTTTGTAAAGTTGAAGGATGGCCAGTTGTTGTTGTCTATCTCCAGGTCAGCCTGAAGATCAAATACAATCCGTCCATGACCATCACATCTATTTTCATTTCAAACAAATTATTATGAAAACTTTTTCAGGCACAGGAGTGGTTGTGTAGTAAGTATCTTGCTTACCAACCACATGGTTTCAGGTTCAGTCCCACTGCGTGGCACCTTGGGCAAGTGTCTTCTACTATAGCCTCGGGCCGACCAAAGTCTTGTGAGTGGATTTGGTAGATGGAAACTGAAAGAAGCCTGTTGT
>NC_068990.1:12609627-12615419 GCF_001194135.2 Octopus bimaculoides
ATATGTATGTATGTATGTGTGTGTGTATATGTTTGTGCATCTGTGTTTGTCCCCCAACATCACTTGACAACCGATGCTGGTGTGTTTACATCCCCGTAACTTAGCGGTTCAGCAAAAGAGACCGATAGAATAAGTACTAGACTTACAAAGAATAAGTCCTGGGGTCCATTTGCTCGACTAAAGGCGGTGATCCAGCATAGCCGCAGTCAAATGACTGAAACAAGTAAAAGAGTAAAAGAGTATTATCGAATGTTAGCTCCTTTTTTAATATGGTTTGATGTGATATGAGGTAAACTTGGTAACTATATCCAGGAAGCCAAGTGACTATATAGAGGCACTCCTACCTCCATGTCAGAAAGATCAGAGTGGCCAGCTGACAGAAATGGTAGAGCTTATGTCTAAATGCTACATATGGTTCTTATCATATCCTGAGCTTTTGTAAAAGGACAATAGAGATCAAATCTTTTCAGTGTGAAACTTATCTTTTAGTTTTCAGGGTTTGGTCAGTATGACTAATGCCTCTACATGAGTTAAGCTATCTGGATTATACATTCATACAATGCTGTGGTTGACCCTTTAACATTTAGATTTCTCTGTCAAATGTAATGCTTATTAATTTATTTTGAATCTATCATATATTATCCTTGAGATTTAAATCACGTGATTCTTTATTCTGAGAATGACATTGTAGGGTAGATGCGAGAGGCCTGATTTGGCTAGTTTGAACATAAAACAGGTAGAATATTTCGGCTGGATATAGCTGGCTTAAATACTAAAGGGTTAATTGAATACCATATTCCCTAGCATACAAGTCAATTTTTCAAGCCAAAATTTACAGTAAAAAAAAAAGTAGGTCAACTTGTAAACCAAAACAGCTTTGGAGGATCAAACTCCTATGTAAGATGCAGCAGGATTTGGAAAGATAGTAACAATGTTTGAATGTCCATGCTACATGTTAACACTATATACTATGTCGATCTGTATGCAAGAAAATGCAGTACAGGTAGTATATTGTTAATTAAAATAACTGTCTATACATCTTAGCTTCATTGGAATTGGTTTCTTATCTAATCAAAAATATATAACATAGCCAGGGTGTTTATATAATTTGTTTACCTGGGAATATTTTTGTAGATCATTCCTTAAACATGCTAAAAGAGATTGTAATTTGTTATCAATTTTCTTTCTAGTTATCTCTAAATAATGATGTGGAAGCAATTTAATATCTGTTTTCCTGGGGAAAGAAAAATAAAACTTTCGCAATATTGAGATCGTTATGTCTATATATATGCAAAGTACAATTTTTGAATTACTTTAGCCTAGTAAATTTATAACAGTGGTTAATTGGAAATATTTCTTTTCAGTTTTTGTTTTCTTGTTCTACTCTTTACACACACAAACCATCATCATCGTCATCATTTTAACGTCCACTTTTCAATGATTGCATGGGTTAGATAGAGTTTATTGAGGCAGGTTTCTACAGCTGGATGCCATTCTTGCTGCTAAACTTTACCTGTTTCTGAGCAATTTACTCTGTTTTTGAGTATTCCCAGAATACTCAAAATGTATGACACAACTTATATGGACAGTGATACTCATTTTACAACTCTCATTTGATGTGATGACAAGAAGACACAGGCACACACACATACATATATACGTTGGGCTTCTTTCAGTTTCCATCTACCAAATCCATTCACAAGACATTGGTTGGCTCAAGGCTACAGTAGAAGACACTCACCCAAGGTACTATACAGTGGGACGGAACCCAGAACCATGTGGTTAGGAAGCAAGCTTCTTACCACACAGCTGTGTCTGCACCTATTTATGATTATTTTAATTAATGTTAATGCATATATTATGATTTTTATGAGGCATCTACTACTTTAGGTATTGCTAAATGTTCATGTGTGTTTATTTTGGAAAATCTCCTTACATTTTTCATCTTTCTTTTACTCTCCCCCACCTTTATTTGGTCTCCAACTCCAACATAACCAAATGCACCATCAAGTTTGTTTCCTGTTTTACCTTCACAGCCACATTTTTTAACTCCTATCACCTCTAATCCATATATTTTTTCAATCGCATTCAAATTCATTTGTCTTGAACTGCAATCTCTTAGGAAATATTAATATTCAACATTTGTCTATTACTAAGTTTAATCTTAGTTATTTCACAAAAGCCTAAACATACTTAATTATTTTAAAAATTAAAATACAAAATTTATATACCTTTCCCTTTTTAGAAATATCACAAAAGGGTCAAAATTTTATATTTTTGAAGTTTATAATCATTTCTTTTCTTCAGTTACACAATGTTAAGGCTGGGAAAAAATATAATTTAGTAAGAAATAAAATATCAAATACTGCCAAATAGTATGTTGCTGGTAGCAAGGGTATACAAAACAAATATTGTGCACTTCAGCCAACAAGATAGGATCTCAGTGAGAACAGCTGCAACAAGACTCTGCAAACAAATGCAGAGCAGACTTCCTGCAGATATCTGATCAATTCAAGAGATGGCCATTTCCTGCCAGCTTTGTTTTAACAGAGTTATTACAAAAAGTCAGGACCAGTCTCTCTCTCACTGTTGTCAGTTTGATTTTACAATAAGATTAAACCATGGCTCTCAACAATAATTGTATTTGGATCAAGTCAACAAAGAAACACCTACATGGTTACTAGACAGCTAGAAATAATAACAAAATCGCCCTCAAACCACTTTCTAGTGTTTTAAATATAAAAGAAAAAAGAACATGAGATACTTTTATTCCATATATGCTCCTAAAAAATATGACAGGTTGGCCATAAATGGAATACATTTGATCATCGGTCTGTTCAGTTATATCTGGCAACAACTAGAGTATTCGGTGTATGTAAAAGGATTAATAACTGACACAGTAGCCCAAATGAGGATTGTCCTTAAAGTACTGTTCATAGTGAAGCTTTATAATCAATACTCTGGTATTTTATCATGATTTGGAATATGCCCTTTCACAGACAGTTCTGTAATTATAAGAAATAAACAAAAGCAAAAACATACTCAAATCTGAAAGAAGATTGGTTTCTAAGCATAGTGATGGATATTTTGCTACTGGTTATATTTTACATTCAATACAAAGTTGCTGATTAAGTACTATATTAGCAGGTCACTTTTCTGTTTTTCTGTTTTTGTTTTTCCACCTTACCGCAGGTCTCAGTCTTGCATTATTTGTAAATTTTTATATCTGTGCTCTTGTTATCAACTGGTACAGAAAATGAAACTACGTCTAGGGATAACTAATCTTTGATTTTGATTTTTGATACACATTCTTTTTTTGTGACAGCATTAGTTGAGTGGTTTGTTTCTGTTATTTTTCATTTTACTTTTTGGAGCAGTTTTATAGATGAATACCTGTCCTCCTGTTAAAAGCCTGTACTTTTTAAGTAGGAGCAGAGCCTGCATTTCATCAGTCTAGAACAAACAAGAGTTTCAACATAATACTTAGTTTGATCTCATCTCTGTATGTTTAATAATCCAGTCATTGTGTCTCTTTATGTAATACATACTTTTAAATATATATCAATACCATATGAACACACATAAGCAAGCACTCTCATAAATAGTATGCAACAAAATTAGGGAACAAATCAATGATTTGGGTATTGATTTTCTCTGTAGGCTTTGTTTCACTAATATCAGAGTTCAGATTATAAATTCTTTTGTATTCATAGTTTTTAAGATATCTTACACGTTGTAAGACACACAACAATATGTTGACTGAGTAAATATGCTAATTTCTATCATGAAATGTAATTACTTTGATTCATTAAGTTTTATAAACTTAAAAATCTTCTTTATTGTAACATTAAAAACAATATTGATCACCCAATTTCTATCTTTAATTTCTTTTTTCATTTGTCAAGATGGAGAATTTATCAATAAACAAGATCATAGAGTGCTTACTGTTATTCATTAAGTCTTTCCCTAACAGCTCATTATTACAAGATTCCACATGAAATTACAAAGTAATGGCTATTAAATTGAAGAAAATTTGTTTTTAATTTTAAGGTAAACTTAGAAATCTTTTTATGCAAACTTCAATCATGCTAAGAAACAGATATATAATAGTCAGATGTGTCCAGCTGTAGTTTGTTCTCACTATTAAAACTGGTTTTGGTAAGAAGTGGTATGGGTGGTTTGCTTGATATTTAATGGCAACTAAAATTATTCTTCAGTCTTTTATTCTTTTATTGGTTTCCATCAGTTGTAGCCATTCTGAGGTGCTATTTTCAAAGATTTTTTTTTTTACCTAGTCATACCAACTATAATACTTAGTCTAGTGCCTGTTTCATCAGTGTCTATATATAGTTTAACTTGGTTCAAAGACTGCTTTATACTCCTGAGTCTCCTTTGGCATGGTTTCTCAACAAGTTTCCCTTCCTGGTGCCAACCAAATTACAGTGCATCCTGGATGCTTTTCTTTTTGCCACCAGCATTAGAGAGGTTGTCATGCAACTCTCTCTCTTTTTTTTTCTCTCTTTCTCTTTTTTCTCTCTCTTTCTCTTTTTTCTCTCTTTCTCTTTTTTCTCTCTCTCTCTCTCTCTCTCTCTTTTCTCTCTCTCTCGCATACACACATATTCAATAGGCTTACATACAGTTTCTTATTTCTTTATTGCCCACAAAGGGCTAAACATAGAGGGGACAAACAAGGACAGACAGTGCGTAATGACCCCAGTGCATAACTGGTACTTAATTTATCGACCCTGAGAGGATGACAGGCAAAGCTGACCTTGGCGGAATTTGAACTCAGAACGTAGCAGCAGACAAAAAAACCACTAAGCATTTCGCCTGGCGTGCTAACATTTCTGCCAGCTCGCCGCTTTACATACAGTTTCTGTCTACCAAATTTCACTCTAAAGGAATTAGTTAACCAGAGATTATAGTAGACACTTGCTCAAAGTAGCACACAGTAAGACTGATCTAGAAGCCACATGGCTACAAAACAAACTCCTTAATCATACAGCCATTCCTAACCGTTTTAAATAAAGCCACTGATTCCAGTTAGTTTATTTGCAACATTTGCAATAACAACATATCGCAGGATCTCATAAAACTGGAAAATATCACATGCTGTAAATGATTCTACTAGAGCCATCATAAATATTTTGAAGCCCATATTCCGAACAAAGTTATGAAATGAAAGCAATTCCTTCATATGAAATTGATTGAGGGAAAACTGCAGTTTGCAAACAGTTGACAGCTGCAAATCCAATATCTTTTTAATGATCAATAATAATCCAATAATTGACTGAATATTATATAAAGCCTCATATTTAACTTTTATTGAATCTGTTACCTCTAAAGACTTATGGTGGTTGTTGTTGTCATTGTTGTTGTTTAGTTCTAGATCAGCTTCATTGAGTGGACCCAGGATCAAAGGTACTCCAGCCGTGACAATAAAGCCTCAGGCATTGTTTATCTAGGGTTATGTTATTCAGTGTGTCTGTTCTTTTATCTAAAGTGTTAAAATGAGATTTGAGGAGAATCGATTACGGTGCTATTTCTAACAGACTGAGAGACTAAGCATATGGTTTCTTATTGGCTTGAAGTGCTTTAAGTTTGTTCACTTGATATTGCTTGGTTGGTGTATTTGCTTTGCTTAGAATTTGCTCCAGATGAGCTGTGGTCCCCATTTTCTTTTTTAACAATCTTGAAGCTAATTAACTAAAAACAAAACTTCAATTAATAATGGCTAAGGTTCTAACTTCAAGATGACAATGTGTACATATATATATATATATATATATATA
>NC_068990.1:12615743-12618439 GCF_001194135.2 Octopus bimaculoides
ATATATATATATATATATATATATATATATACATACATACATACATATATATATATATGTATATGGGTGTATGCATATATGTATACGTACGATATTTTGTATGATGTTTGAGCTTATTGCAACCAGAGATAATATCAACAAGGAATGTAAACATCACGCCCTTTCCATTCATGCATGCATGTATGTGTATACATGTGCATGTGTAAATATATATATATATATATATATGTGTGTGTGTACGTGTGGTTCAATTGAAATAATGCTTTAATTACAAAAGCATTGAGACTCTAATTAAAGTTAATATTACGCCTCAGCCCTTTTGACACCAACCCACCAGAGACTACCACTTGCTCTATAATTCAAAACTATCTGTTTTATATATATCATATATTAATACAAATAAAAATTTTCTATCTTCATTTTATATAAGGACATTCTGATATCTTCCAAAGACTGATTTAATAATGAAAAAGTTCTCCACTTTAATAAATCCCTTCAAATTGTTGATTATTTTCAAAATTAATTGAAGTATAAGTTTCATGTTCATATTTCTAATGGAAATATTGTCATGAAATGATTAACAGTAAAATGGTTTCTTCTCATCGGATTTTCGATTTAAAATAGAGTTCAAAAAGCAATTGAAACAAGTCATCCTTATTTTGAACATGAAAATTTAGTTAATAAACGAAAATAGCAAAATTTCCAATGTTTATTTTTGTAGTAGATTCAGTGATGAAAGTCCAGTAATAGTATGCGTGTTCATGAAAATTGTGTAAAATTTAAAAAAAAAAATAAATAAAAAAAATAAGATTTAAAAAAAAAAGTTATTTCTATAACTTTAACTTCCCAAAATTCCATTTTGGAAACTTTTACAGACCCATGATTAAAATGCTTTCAGTGCTGTCTGACATTCCCATTATATTCCAAAAAAATTTTCTATTTTAATTTATATAGTTATTTACAGAATCTCCCAACTACTTCTCAAAATATCCTGTATCTGTCTGGCCATGATTTGTCTGATTTCATAGACTCAAATTTAAGTCACTTTGGGTTTTATGTTAGTTTGAGACATAAATACAGTTGTCAACGCCCAGACTGTTATACAAATAAAACTGAAATTTGAGTCTTGTGTTCCAGGAAGAAGTAAAGTAATGGCTGGAGTAGAAAAGCAAAAGTCAGTTTCTGAATGCAACATTAGATCATATTATTCTATATTTTAATTATACTGAGTTTTTTTTTTTTTTTTTTGATTCTTTGACATGAAGTTTGTGAGTTTGATGCGCTGTTTTTATCAATGATGGTGTCTTCAATTTATTAGATGTTCTCATATCGCCATCAAACTAAAGAATGAGGACAGTGTTGTTATATAATTTTATTCAAGGTTGTGATCATTTTGAATGGCTAGAAGAGTTGTTTCATAAATATACATTGATTCATATGCATAATTAATTAATTGATCAATCATTTAATAAAATTATTTGCTCTTAACTATTTTCATCAGTTCCTAAAGTCACTAACGTAGATTTTTCAGAGTTTCCAACTAACAGAGATTGTGGAGTTTGAGAGGTTGCATTGTAATAGAGCTGTAAACATTGAGTATTCTTTACCAGGAATTCAAAAGATAAAGATAGTAGATAGTGGACATATCATAATATCGTTCATGATTTAGTATAAACTTGCCAATAGTACAGTCACTGATAGATCAAGATGTTATCACGTTTAAAAGCATGCTAGTAGGGTGAATATAGAGAAAAAGGGAATTTTTAAATCATATATCCACTCTGATAATCAGTGGAAGGTAAGCTACTGCAGAGATATGCATCATGAACAAGAATCAAACCAATGACTTGTCTTTTCTTGTTACGTTTAGTTATTTCAGTCATTAGACTGCAACCATGCTGGGGCACCTCCTTGAAGAATTTTAGTTGAGTGCATCAACCCCAGTACTTATTTTTCTTTAAAATCCTGGTACATATTCTATTGAACTCTTTCACTGAACTGCTAAGTTATGGGAATGTAAACACATCAACACTGTTTGTCAAGCAGTGTTGGGGGATAAACACAGATACAAAGACTTATACACACACACGCACACACACACACACACACACACACACACACACTAACACGCACACACATGCACACACACACACCCACTAACACACACATGCACACACACACACACACACACACACACACACGTGCGTGCACATGCACACACACACACGTGTGTGTGTGTCTGTATACAATAGGCTTGCTTCTTTTAGATTCTGTCTACCAAATCCACTCACAAAATTTTGGTTGGTCTGAGGCTACAGTAGAAGACTCTTGCCCAAGGTGCCACACAGTGGGACTGAACCTGGAACCATGTGACTAGGAAGTAAACTTCTTACAACACCAGCAAATCAGAACATCAATTTGTTAATCGGTGTTATGTTTCATCACAGGGGAACAGCTTCTTCATTATGATAAATATGGGTTCATAACATTCAATTTGAACACATATTCATCATTAGAAGCTGTTCTTTTGTCACAAAACACAAAACTGATTAACATATTGATGTTTAAATCTGCCAGAATGCATTAATAGATATGCAACTCATCATTAAGGCAGAGAAAAGATTTTAAAGTAACTTAATGAAGAAAGAACAGTGGGTGAGGTGTCTGTTGGATATATATATATATATATATATATA
>NC_068990.1:12618808-12620226 GCF_001194135.2 Octopus bimaculoides
ATTAACACCAAATATACAGTGCGTGTGTTTTTATTGGCTAAACTGGCAATATGACCATCCCCAAGTACAACAACATCTGTTTCAACACACGATTTCACATAAAAAATCTTGCAAAACAAATATATATATATATATATATATATATATATGCATTACTCCATTCAGCATTTTTGTTTTTCAATAGATATGAAATTAACTTTTTCCTAATGTTTTTGGATGTCGATTTTGAATCTATCTTAGGCTTTTCCCTTGCAGTTTTGTTTTATAAATATGACAAGTATCATTTTTCTCAATTTTATTCAATGCTTAAAGAGATTTAAATAACATTCCATGCAAGAGTTTTCTTTTTTTATTGCTTAAAATGCATAAACTTGATAAATTCATACATAATAAATTTTAACTTCATTGAATTACATCCACATGTAATTGAAGAGTTTTTTAAAAAGTTATGCAAATATCCTTTTCTCTTATAACCTTGGTCCAGGTCATTGTGATACAGTATCTAATAACAAACAACCATCATCTCCTCATGCCCAAATTCCTGGTTTCATGTTTTCATTGCATGGATACAACTGCTCATTGTGTTCTACTTCAAGATTTTCTAGAAGGAAATCTAGGTGAGAATGCTGGAAGTGCATTCATAGGCTTAGAAACAGGGAGTGCAGGAGATACAAGTGCACTTCCTAACGTTTTTGTGGGGCAGTGAAAACACTTTGAACATCCTTTCTGAAAAACTGGGTTTGCACCTATGAAGCAAATTTCATTCCTGTACTTATGAGTGTATTTCTATCAATACACAATAGTTCCTTTCGATATCTGCATCAAAGAAGTTCTCAGTTTAGCTTCACCTCTCTATATGTAGGGAACATTTTAGTGCCCAAAGAGTTTCACATAACCATTTAAAAGTTTGTCAAGCTTTTAAATCAGGGGTTCTCAACCATTTAAGAAAAAAACTTTGGACTCCTTTGATTACTACTTTATTCTCGTGGACCCGCATAGCCAATCAATGTTTAAAAACTAGTTTTATACATACTTCTTTCAAACTTCCTATTTTGCTTTCCACACATTCACTTGTGAAGGTTGAACTCTGTAAGATGTTATAGAAAGAAATCTGTCTCTTGCAATATATACATCTAAAGCAAAATGTTTCCAGGAGCCCTTAAAATATTAGCGTGGATCCCCAGTTTACTCTTTTGTTGCATGGACCCCCAAAAGTCTTATATGGACTAAAAAGTGTCATATGTACCTCAGTTGAGAACCACTGTTTTAAATTCTTGTTGAGAGTTCGTCCCCAACCAAAGAAACTTGCAAGCCAAATCCCAAAACGAAATATATATATATAACTATATATATATATATATATGTGAATATATATATATATATATATATATATATATATATATATATATATATATATA
>NC_068990.1:12621414-12625057 GCF_001194135.2 Octopus bimaculoides
TATATATATATATATATATATATATATATATATATATATGTATATATATGTATATATATATATATCTATGTGTATATATATATATATTTTTTTTAATAATATATATATATGTCATTATGAATATATAGTCGAATTCATATTAAGAGATGATGCATTAAAGGTTATTTATTGATGTTCATATTTTAGTTTTGTCGTTTGGTTATTCTTGACAAGTAAATGAGTCTCCCAATGTTTGGTCTCTTTATTCATTCGTACCTAATTATTACAATTATAATGATTTTTTTTTTCTCCGTGTGTATTGTTGTCATCACTAATAGTTAACTTCATATGACTCATTGCTATCAGGCAATTTGATATTTTCTGCTAGTGTTGTGTTGATATTTTCTGTTTGCTCATTTCAGAATTTCGAATGTAATTACCACAATATTCAATACCAATTGATATCATCTTGCATTATTAACTGCCACAGTAATATTTCTTGTAGTTGAACAGTAATTGACTTAGGTATTTGTCAGTAAATGCTTATAATGTACAACCCTCCGCTTAAAAGGAAGAAAAACAAGGCAAACATAAATACACAAAACTAATGGATACATATAACAGATCCATGGTTGCATGGATTATTGATGGGATTTGTCCAGTAAAAGTTCCCAAGTTGATAGAAACAACAGCCAAAATTTCTCAAATTACTTACTAGTCTTAGCTGAGGAAGGATATGTTAGGTTACTGCTTCCCAACTGTAGTTTCTTAGAGGTTTCTTGAGAGAGGTTACTTGATGGTGCCTGAGAAATAGTGATTGTCATCGTCATCGTCATCATCACATTGATGCCGTTCTTTAACATCCGATTTCCATGATGGCATGGGTTTGATGGTTTGACCAGAGCTAGCAAGCTGGGGAGCTACACTAGGTTCCAGTCTGATTTGCCTTGGTTTCTACAGCTGGATGCCCTTCCTAATACCAACCCCCTTATAGTGTATGCTGGGTGCTTTTTACGAGCTACCTGTACAAGCATTATTAAATGGCACCACCACAAGTGCTTTTTACATGGCACTGACTCTTCCAGGTCACATCCCCTTTACCAGGGGATCTGGCCTAAACACTTCTGCTGTGGAAGACAGGTCTTGATAAATAGAGTAATTATATACTAATGCATTTCTGAGTAATTTTGTATGGCTGTGTGGGTAGGCGCAGGAGTGGCTGTGTGGTAAGTAGCTTGCTTACCAATCACATGGGGCCAGGATCAGTCCCACTGTGTGGCACCTTGGGCAAGTGTCTTCTCCTATAGCCTCAGACCAACCAATTCCTTATGAGTGGATTTGGTAGACGGAAACTGAAAGAAGTCCGTTGTTTATATATGTGTGTGTATGTATGTGTGTGTGTATGTGTGTGTGTGTGTGTGTGTGTGTGTGTGTGTGTGTGTGTTTTTGTGTGTCTGTGTTTGTCCCCTCATCATTGCTTGATAACTGATATTGGTGTGTTTATGTTCCCCATAACTTAGCGGTTACATACATACATACACACATGCGTACATAAATTTACAATGTCATCTGCAAAAATGACTGTCCTGAAATAAACTTAGGAAATCTCTCTGTTATGGAATACATTCATGAACACCAACTCAAGGAATATTGGTAGAATATTCCCATCAAGACTACTGTCAAATGTAAACATAACAGACCGGATATTTTTGTTTGGGACAAAGGGGTAAAGGTATGTACCATCATAGAGGTTAGCTGCCCCGCAGATATGAATATGTCTTTGAAAATCAAAGAAAAAGAGGATATCTATGGACATCTGCTTCGAAACCTCCAGCTTCTATATCCAGATTATGAATTCATAGTTAGGCCAATAATAACTGGAGCACTAGGTTTTGTAAGCAAATGTTTAAAGGAGAATCTGGATAAACTAGGATTTTCAGAAAGAGAAATCGATCGGCTAATTCGTACATTACAAGTGCAATCTGTGAGTGGAGCAGTAAAAATATGCAAGACTTTTCTCAAGTTCCAAATGTGAATTCGTTTGTGTTAATTACGTCCCAAAGATGGAGCCTTGTATCTTTGTTGGAAACTGGCTCCCTCCTCAACAGAAGATTTATAATAATTAAAAAATAGAGGAGACACATACATGCATACAAAATACAAAGATACATACACATTACATTTATTTATAGAACCATAAAATCAGTAGATATTAGGAGTGAATATGCTTGTTTAACCACATGGTTAAATACATATATATCCATTTCTCATATCTCCTGACTTTGTGGTTTTATGTTCTCCTCATGAAATAATTTCATCAATCAGATCTTCTGCATTTTCAGTTACATGGACTCTCTACATTAAATCTCTTTATAAGTGATTACTATATAGACTGATAGCCTAGTCTGTAAGAGCAGCTTTCTGTGATAGCTGCATGATTCACTGATTCCTCATTTTAAACTGCTTGTATATGTGTGTGTGTGTGTGTGTGTGTGTGTGTGTGTGTGTGTGTGTGTGTGTGTGTGTGTGTGTTGCAGCCATCAATATTTTATACAGATTTTTATATAAGAAAGCAGAAGCATATGAAACTATTTTTGAACAAAATGTTTTTGTTTCTTTTACATATCTGTAAAGTCCATGCTGAAGCATGGTTTGCACAGATATGTTGAGAATTAAGGGATTAGATACATTGTAGCAACGTTATTGCCTAGCAGATAAGGTATTCATCTACCTGCTCTTAGATAATAAGTGTAAATCTCCTGCAGGTGTTTTGTTGTAGTTTTTCAAGACACAACACCTTTTTCCTTTACAATGTTCTAACTCACAAAAGATAGGTTTCTTATCTTGTGAAAGATTTCTTCTATTTATTTTATGCCTGTAAGTTAGAGGTAATCAGCAAATTATCGCCAAATCATAAAATCTGATTGAAGATTATAAGGTATTTATGTTATAATATTATAAGATCTAAAGCATTAATCTAGGGAAAACATAAGGACTATAATGGCAAGCTAAATTCTACGTCTTAGAATATATCTAGAAAGTAGATCCTTCTAAATCATGTAAGCAAACAGAAGTTTTGTGAATTATGAGCTGCAGTAATCTTGATAAATGACATATTCGTATATTTTCACTCAATACCATTTCATTTTGAGAATTTTTTCTTTTATATATAAGAAATGTTACTATTTCTTTTAATCAGGCTGAGTATTTATATAAAAGATATTAGTAAATTTTATATTATAAAGTACAAAAATAAAAGCCAAAAGAAAGGATAATAATAATAATAATAATAATAATAATAATAATAATATATTAATGATAAAGACAAAAAACTAACACAATACAAGACCAGGAAAAGTTTTCACGCTCTTAACAACAGAATGAAACATACAATGCTGCACACACCTCAGCAACATGGAGGTGTATCAGGTGATGCATTAGAAATTTGCCCAAAACTACCAAATGTTGAACAACTATATAGTAGTAATAATAATAATAATAATAATAATAATAATGATAATAATAATAATAATAATAATAATAATAATAATAATAATAAAAAGAGTATATACCACACAAGTGCATAGGACCTCTGCAGAAATTTTAGGAAAATAAAGATCAGAAATAAGTGGAAATTTTACCGGTGAGTGTGTTAAATTATAAG
>NC_068990.1:12625372-12628632 GCF_001194135.2 Octopus bimaculoides
TATATATATATATATATATATATATATATATATATTGGAGCACTCCATCGGTTAAGACAACGAGAGTCCCAGCTGATACGATCAACAGAACAGCTTGCTCATGAAATTAACATGCAAGTAAATAGCAATCCACAGACACATGTACTCCTAACGTAGTTCTCAGGAAGATTCAGCATGACACAAAGTGTGACAAGGCCAGCCCATTTGAAATACAGGTACTACTCATTTTTGCCAGCTGAGTGGACTGGAGCAATGTGAAATAAAGTGTCTTGCTCATGGACACAATGTGTCGCTGGGAAACGAACTAACAGCCTTACAATTGTGAACCGAATGCCCTAACTATTAAGCCACATGCCTTCACATATATATATAAATTCATACATATATTTAGTATTTTAGACTAATGGGTATATGTAAATTAGTGTGTTGAAGTATTTAGTAAAACACTGGCACAGTTTGGGCTACCTGGTGTCACCCGCAGTTGTGGTATATTATCATTGCATCTACTTCAGGAACTCCGTAGTGTTAGTTAAGATAATAATTTCTTAATTAATCAGAAGATGGATTTGATATTAATCTGTATTTTGTACAACAGTCGTTTGAACCCGTCCTTCTACTGTTCCGTATGGGTAGGACTCTGTTCAACACGCTGTGGGTCTCATCAGCTATCTCCATACATAAAGTTGTGTCTCACTAAAGATCCTGTGTTTCCATTGTCATGCTGTCATATTCCTCTCTGGTTAGGGAATGAAACACTGCTACAACTTTCAGTTACTATCCTCTTTCAATAAGAATCGCAAACATTTGTAAATATAGACAAATAACTGTTGATAAAATATATATATATATATATATATATATATATATATATATATATATATATATATATATATATATATATATATATATATATATATATATATATACACACACACACACACACAAACATATATATACATACACAGTTACATACACACACATATGTACATTCACAGGCACACACACATATAAATCTAAATATATATCTATGTGTGTGCATATACATACAAACCCAGGCACAAAAATCACTATCCTGTATCTATATTTAACTGTATATTTCTTATTGAATTATTTATCTGATAATGTTTCACTCAATATTAACAGGCCTCCATATATGTTAAATACTTTTTTACACTTAACTATCATCACCATCATGATCATCATCATCATCATCATCATCAATCATCATGATTCATCATCAATTGCCATTATAATTATTTTACGTCAACTTTGTATGCTGGCATAGTTTTGTACAGGTCTTCAATGTCTACCCCTCATCTATATATTTCATTCTTGGTTTGGTTTCTACACTTGGATGCCCTTCCTATAAACTTAGATATATTTCGACCAAAGATTGGTCCAGGCCATGTCTAACTTAATAGCACCAGCTGATACGATTATCTAAATCCTTTTTACAGTCAAGTCTTGTTTACGGTCCATTCAAGTAGTAAGTTCTTGTTGAGTGAGTTGTATCCAGGTATGGGTGGCTTGTCTGGTATTCCTTGAAGAAATCTGTCTAGACACCATTCAAAGCTCATAGGATCCTTTTCCTCTTTTATGTTAAGCAGGGCAGGGCCTGTTGAGGAAAAGAAATTATGCCGCAGTGTGCCTATATGTTGTGATCCTGAATTGGGCAGGGGACGTATGGACCGTGGTCCCAGCCTAAGATGAACATTGAAACTGATATTCAGGTCGTTTGGGCAATGCTGGCGGTATATTTTCCACATCATACAGGTGATGTACTGCTCACGGCGGTGCTGGAGAGAGTAGAGTTTCAAGGCTTTAAGGCGGTCGCAGTAATCAAGATCAGTCATGCCTTCAATTCGTTTAAGAAAGTATTGGAAGCATTTTATTGCAGCCCCAGCACTAGTGTTTGTCATGTTCTCAACAAAATTAAAGGGTTCTCTTGAACCTGTGCTGTCTATGTTTCTTTACCAGTCCATTTTCAAAGTGTAACTTAATACAGTCTTGTGTGCGTTCATTTCATTCATATTTGAAAGAATTAAATAACATTGAGGGAGCTGATACATAGCCACTTGGCCTGTTAGAAATAGCATCCAAACTTCTCTCAGATCATCTTAAAGACAACAAAGGTGTATTGGTGTTCATGTTCATTGGCGCCAAATCTTTGATAATAAGCCTGTTGGATTGGTATTGTCTTGGTGGCTGAACAAAATAAACATGAACAAATTACAAGCCAAGTAGAGACTGTTTATATGGTAGCTCATCTCACTTGGGATTTCTAATTAATATTACCAAAGCTTCTGCTCTTATGCAAGTGAGACAGACTACTTTACATCTGTCATATGTGCATATACTACAAATAGTTATAATCTACTATTCTCTCTGTGGCTTGGAAATGAGTAAATACTTTCTGATGAAATATTAATAAATGCTGAAACTAATCAGTTCATTTTCTTTGCCTGGTCACTCAGAGAAAACATCCATGGTTTAATCACAGTGTCTGCATACTGAATTTATAATGTATGTTTACTAAAACACAACCTTGTCATTTTACCTTCACATCTACACATTCTTTTATTCTTATACTTGTTTCAGTCATTTGACTGTGGCCATTCTGGAGCACTGCCTTTAGTCGAAAAAACCGACCCCAGAACTTAATCTTTTTAAGCCCGATACTCATTCTATTGGTCTCTTTTACCAAACTACTAAATTACAGGGACGTAAACACACAAAGATTGGTCGTCAAGCAAAGGTGGGGGTCAAATACAAACACACAAATACACACACACATGCACACGCACATATATATAACAGGCTTCTTTCAGTTTCTGCCTACCAAATCCCCTTACAAGGCTTTGGTCGGCCCAAGATTATAGTAGAAAACACTTGCCAAAGGTGCCAAGCATAGCCAAGGCTAGCAGGTTAGCCTGCTAGCCTTGGTTATGTCAAGATGGATTTCTTATGTATTCTTCTTTGCCACTTAGATTTTAAATGTTTCCACAACAGTAATATGTCCATTCTGCTGAAATTAAATTTTCAGTAAATTTTCTGTATACCTGTGCAGCTGAAGATTGCCCTGCATTTTACATTTAATGTAATGCTCGCATTACTTAAATAAATGGAGTAGCATGAAACGTGCGTACTGCAATAACCTTTAAAATCTGTGCTGCTTTTATATATATATATATATATATATATACACACGTATATAATATTATTTGATCATTTGAAGTGTTTAGTTCCTGTCAACTGTTTCC
>NC_068990.1:12629211-12629735 GCF_001194135.2 Octopus bimaculoides
AACATATACACCATTGAATTTTATCTTGTATCATTAATCTTATTATAGGTAACTTTTGTGAAAATGGCTTTTTCTTTTTGCATTAAGTGCAGGTTGTGTGGTTTAGACAATTGCTTTGCGGTCAAATGGTTTCAGGTTCAATCACACTGTATGTCACCTTGTGTTATATACCAGGGATGACCAGTGCCTTAAGGATAAATTTGACCGATGGAATCCGTGTGGAAATCCATTGTGTGTGTGATTGTATATGTGTGGGTGTGTGCATATGTGTGTGATTGTGTGGGTGTGTGCATATGTGTGTGATTGTGTGGGTGTGTGCATATGTGTGTGATTGTGTATGCGTGAATGTGTGTGACTGTGTATGTGTGAGTGTGTGTGACTGTATATGTGTGTGTGCATGTGATTGCATACGTGTGTGATTGTGTATGTGTGTGTATATGTGATTGTGTATGTGTGTGTGTGTGATTGTGTGTGTGAGTATGTGTGACTGTATGTGTGTGTGTGATTGTGTATGTGTGTGTATA
>NC_068990.1:12629745-12633504 GCF_001194135.2 Octopus bimaculoides
TGAGTATGTGTGACTGTATGTGTGTGTGTGATTGTGTATGTGTGTGTATATGTGATTGTGTATGCGTGTGTGTGTGTGATTGTGTGTGTGAGTTTGTGTGTGTATATGTGATTGTGTATGTGTGTGTGTGAGTATGTGTGACTGTATGTGTGTGTGCATGTGATTGCGTATATGTGTGATTGTATACATGTGTGTGTGTGATTGTGTATGCGTGTGTGTGAGTGTCACTGTGTTTGTTACCGCCACTACCCCCACTTGAGAACAATTGTTTGTTTACGTCCCTGTAACTTAGCAATTTACTAAAAGTGACGTAATAATATGTACATGGTAAGAAGCTTGTTTTCCAACCACATGGTTCCAGGTTCAGTCCCATTGAGTGGAACCTACTATAGCCTCAGGCTGACCAAAGCTTTGTGTGTGGATTTGGTAGATGGAAACTGAAAGAAGCCCATCCTATATATATAGATATGTGTGTGTGTGTGTGTGTGTGTGTGCCTGTGTTTGTCCCCCGCAACCATCGCTTTACAACCAATGTTGGTGTGTTTACGTCCCCGTAACTTAGCAATTCAGCAAAGAGATTCATAGAATAAATACTAGGCTTACAAAGAACAAGTCTTGAGGTCGATTTGTTCAACTAAGGATGGTGCTCCAGCATGGCTACAGTCAAATGACTGAAACAAGTAAAGAAAAAGATAAATTCATAAAATAGTATGGGTGCAGGAGTGGCTGTTTCCTTCCTAACCACATGATTCCAGGTTC
The DNA here is from genome assembly GCF_001194135.2 of Octopus bimaculoides. NCBI lineage: Eukaryota > Metazoa > Mollusca > Cephalopoda > Octopoda > Octopodidae > Octopus > Octopus bimaculoides. The sequence continues at coordinate 12,630,505 of NC_068990.1, forward strand.
AGTCCCATTGCATAGCACCTCGGGCAAGCATCTTCTAATATACTTTTGGTCTGACCAAAGCATCGTGAGTGGATTTGATAGATGGAAACTCAAAGAAGCCTTTCATATATGTGTGTGCATGCATGCATGTGTGTGTGTGTGTGTGTGTGTGTGTGTGTGTGTGTGTGTGTGTCTCTTTATGTCTGTGTTTGTCTCCCACTACCACTTGACAACCGATGTTAATGTGTTTATGTGCTTGTAACTTAACAGTTCAGCAAAACAAATTGATAGAATAAGTATCACATATAGGAAAAAGTAAGTACTGGGGCCAATTTATTTGACTAAAAATTCTTCAAGATAGTGCCCCAGCATGGCCAGTCTAATGACTGGAACAAGTAAAATATAAAAGATGAAAGATGAAAGTTAATCACCATTGTTTATTTTTATGATTTCATCAAAGTTCTATAATCTAGAGCATACAAGGAAAGAATTTGTATATATGGTTTTTAAACATAAATCAATTAGTTTCACTTCTGTTTGAATAAATACTATTATAGTTTTGAATAAATGGAAACATGAAAGTGATTTTTACAACTTTCCTATACGTCAGAAAATGAAAACATATTATATATTTTTTCATAAAAATATTGAAAATAAAATGAGAGGAACTAGTTTTACGCCATTTTAGTTTTTCCTTTTTGCTAGAGAGAAACATTTGGTTTATCGAAAAATTTCTGATACTTTGGAACTATTTTCTTGTCTTTCTTTGCTGCTTAAACAAGAAACCTTAGAAAGAATGCTTCGCAATTAACTTTAATAATGTTAAATGAGTTTTCACTTTGCCAGTGCAATTAATTAATCATTTTGAATGTAAATTATAAATAAAACCTTCAACTATTGTAAGTCCCACAACCGTTAGAATTTTGTTTTTTTTCACTTTCTTCTTTGTGATGTAAATTCTTGATGCTATTCAAGGAATTTACCTTATATTCTGATCTATAAATCAACTTTGTTCTTTTATATTTGATTCAAAAAGTAAAACAGCTTTAAACATCTTTGATTAACAATTGCACTTATGTAGAATGTTTAAGTTAATTAGTGATGAGAAAAATAAAATAATTACTTTTCAATGGGAAAATTTAATCAGCACTGCTCTATACTTAACTTGATGTATCTGATATAAGTTGCTTTGCTAAAGTGAAATTAAAGATTTGTTTTAAAAAGGCATAAACTCTGTTGCTACAAAAACCTATATTTTTTTTTTTTTTTTTGTAAAACAAGGAGCTTATTCAGTAAAATAAGTTTTAGCTTTTGTATCTGGAGTTAAGTGTCTTTCCAAAAATTAATGTAACTTCTACCATGTATAAAGTTACAGTTAAGTCATAATATGAAATTATAATCAAGCATTTATTATAGAAACTCATTTATTGCATTTAAATTCACCTGGCCTTTGTTTTTCTGTCTACTGTGTCCTTGTGTGTATATATGTATGTATGCATTTGTGTATGTATGAGTGTAAATGTGCTTGTTTGTGTGTGTGTGTGTGTGTGTGTGTTGGTAAGTCAATTATATACACCAATTTCTGTTGGCACTTTATAGAGTAAAGTTGATAGTAAATGCATCACTATGCTATAGTCTAATTCACTCACACTAATTATTGTCGCTGGGTAGTGAGATTGATACTCTAAAGAGAAATTTACATTTGTCTTTTACACTGAGAGGGAATACAACAGGTAATCAATCCAACATTATTAGCAAGTCTTCATGACTCTCTTAATCAATATTCAATTCAAATTTTTAACTTAATTGTTTAGAATTAAAAAAAGAAGTAAAGTCTCTCAGTGTACAACTTTGATCTTATTGGCTTAAAGCAAATACAGATTAAACATTCTTTTGAATATTCTACCAGTCTGTGTCAAGCAGTGTACTTTGATAATCTGGTTCCTATTTTCAACTGCTAAATAAACTGAGCCTATAATATATTTTGTCACAAGCACCAATGCCATCAACAGATATTGAACTCCCAATCAATGAGCAACTGATCCAGTGACTCATCCATTCCACCATTTTACTGATACCACTTGTGGCTTGGTAACCACAAAATGGATCCTGTGGTCCTTGATTTCCAAAGTGACAGTCTTACACCTTTTATAAATTGCAAATCTTGTTGAGCCACTAATTACAGAGCTTCCTCAGACAGTTGTTTAATCATGATTTTCATCAATAGCAATTTTTGTGGTCACTCAACCTACTGGAAATAGCAGCCAAATCTTCTTTACATCACACCTTAGTTTTGAAAAGGCCACACTGAATAGCATAGTCCTAGATACATTGTGGCTGAGTATAAGATGGGATTGTCAAGACTGGACTAACTTTGACTTGGTCAGTCTTATCAGGCTAAACAATTACAACAGCAGCGACAACTGCCAGTAATTATACATAACGAACGCCTTTCCAGTCTTATAAAGCTAACCCTTTGTTTTGTGACTGAACACTTGTTTCAGTCTAGAAGTCCAGACTCAAATGAGCATTCTAATGAATGAACTTTATCTTATAGTTCACACAATTAATTTAATCCAGTGAATTATCCTCACTTCTCTCCAAAAATTAACTTTGGATCAATATGATTCATGTATCTAATTTCTTGTTTTTTCCTCTGTTATAATTCCATTTACATCCATCTACATTGCATTATAAGAATATGTACATACATACATACATACATACATACGTACATAAATTTGTAAGTGAGTGTGTGTGTATATGTAAATATATGTATGTATACATCATCATCATCATCATCATCGTTTAACGTCCGCTTTCCATGCTAGCATGGGTTGGACGATTTGACTGAGGACTGGTGAAACCGGATGGCAACACCAGGTTCCAATCTAATTTGGCAGAGTTTCTACAGCTGGATGCCCTTCCTAACGCCAACCACTCAGAGAGTGTAGTGGGTGCTTTTACGTGTCACCCGCACGAAAACGGCCACGCTCGAAATGGTGTCTTTTATGTGCCACC
>NC_068990.1:12635006-12640267 GCF_001194135.2 Octopus bimaculoides
GTATTTATTATATATTATTTATATATATATATATATATATGTATGCATTTATTATATATTATTTATATATATATATATATATATATATATATTGGGTTAAAGCAATCTTGTTTGTTGTTCAGGAAATTAATTGTGCTTTGACGATCTTTAATCACAATATGTCACTTCCTGCAGCATCAGAATTCTTTATATCAGTAGTTTTCAAACTAATAAATATCAGGACCCTACAAAAGTATCAGTGAAATTTTTTGCCACTCTCCTACTGGACTTTGTTAATAAGAAGGCATAATAGAGTTTGCATCCATAGTTATTATTTATATTTTGCCATTATATTAGACAATTTCTAAAACCATCTTAATTGTTTTAAACATTGCAATTTGTCTGCTCCTTTTGTAATCACATCCCCTATCCCTATAAAAAAAACACTGGTCTGTAATGCTTTGTTGTGATCTCTAATGTGTTCATTCTTTCTATTGTCGTTCATTTCTATTCATTCTTTCTGTGTCCATGCCCACATCAAGCCTGAGCCTGTAGACCCATTATCAAAAATTTTCTAGCCATGAATATCCTCTCTTTTTAGTGGTATCTAGAACTGCACTATGCAAAGTGGCTTCAGATCATTAGCTTGAATCGATAGAAGTATGGTTGTTTTTTCTAGCAAGTCGAACAACTATGTAGAGGCTTCTTCAATGACTTCATGTCCTATGCTTGTTACGGAGTAATATAGACTAACCATTCTATGCAACACTCTAGTGTTTCTACTAGTTTGCTAATATTACTGTGTGGTAAGTAGCTTGCTTACCAACCACATGGTTCTGGGTTCAGTCCTACTGTGTGGCACCTTCAGCAAATGTTTTCTACTATAGCTTCAGGCCGACCAAAGCCTTGTAAGTGGATTTGGTGGATGGAAACTGAAAGAAGCTCATCGTATATGTGTGTGTGTGTATGTGTGTGTTTGTCCCCTCCCCACCATCGCTTGACTACTAGTGCTGCTGTGTTTATGTCCCTCCCCATAACTTAGCAGTTCACCGAAAGAGACCAATACAATAAGTACTAGGCTTACAAAGAATAAGTCCTGCGGTTGATTTATTCAACTAAAGGTGGTGCTCCAGCAGGGCCGCAGTCAAATGACTGAAACAAATAAAAGAGTAAAAGAGAATAGGCTAAATGCCTGAAATTTTGTTGTAGTAGGGTAGTCCTTTGCACCAACTTCAGTGTTTAGCTGGTATTTATTTTATCATCTTTGAAAGGATGAACGGCAAAGACAATATTCTTTTCTACTCTAAGCACAAGGCCCGAAATGTTGGGGGAGGGGGCCAGTTGATTAGATCAACTCCAGTACGCAACTGATACTTAATTTATCAAGCCTGAAAGGATGAAAAGTAAAGTTTACCTTGGCAGAATTTGAACTCAGAATGTAGTAAAAACAGACAAAACACCGCTAAGTATTTTGCTCGTCATGCTAACAATTCTGCCAGCTCACCACCTGAGAGGCAAAGATAATATTGGCACAATTTGAGCTCAGGGCATAAACACAGAAAAAATTCTGCAAAGCATTCTGTCCAGTGTTCCTACAAATCTGCCAGCTCACCGTCTCTATGTAATACATGTTGACCTCAGCAAGGTTTGAACTCATAGTTGTTCAGAGGACCAGAATATCTACTGCATAGTGTTGTGTCTAGTGCTCTAAATCACTCTGCCGAAACACCTCCTATTCTTTCTAATTTTGGCACAAGGCCAGCAATTCTGAGGGTGAATGAATAAGTTGATTACATCAAGCCCAATGCTTGATTTGTACTTAATTCCTCAATCATGAGAGAATGAAAGGACAAATCAATCTCAGAAAAATTTGAACTCAAGACAAAGCTGGAAGAAACACCACTAAACATTTTGTCTGGTGTGCTCATGATACTACCTTCTCACTACCTTAATCCTTTAGCACTTAAACTGGTTACATCTGGCCAAAATATTCAGCTATTTTTGCATTCAAACTGGCCAGATCCAACATCTTGTACCTGCCCAGCAATATCATTTTAGAACTGCACAATCACATCTTCAAAATCTTGAAGCATGATAAAATAAAAACAATGCGAATAAATAAGCATTACACCTGAGAGAGTAAGCTGAACCCTAAAGGGTTAATATTGCATGTACAACTATTACAAGTACTTGTCCCTGCCATTAGCAAAGGGATCATAAACACAACTTCATTTTAGATTAAAAGCAAATAAAATTTCTTCACTCTGTAATAATTGGATGCTATATTGTCGGTAGACCTTGTCATTTTTTTTGCCTTCTAAATAGAAACATTTACTTGGCTGTAGGGAAAGTCTTCTTAAAAGTATCTGACAAATAATCAAAATTTCCAATTAGTAATAATTTAAATTTTCCATGTATTCAACTGCTTCAGAAATATTCTCCATATCAAACTGCTTTGAGCTGTGTAATTTCTGGATAATCATTAGGTGCATTTCTATATTCTTTCGGCAGTTTTGGAACTCATAACTCATATTACAAGCATAGGTTATTCAATGATGTTAACCACTACTTCACCATTTCATAGAATAGATTTTTTTTTTAATCGTCATCATCATCATCATCATCATCATCATCATCATCATAATGTCCACTTTTTAATGCTTGCATGGGTTGGAGAATGTTTATCGGGTAGATTTTCTATAGCCAGATACCCTTCTTGTTGCCTAGCTTTACCTGTTTCCAAGTAAGGTAATATATCTCCACAGCAAGACATGCTTTCGCAGAATACTGAAAACGAATAAAACTGCTTATATGACAGTGACCCGTGTTTACAACTATCCCCCAATGTCAAGACAAAGACACACAACCATTCATGCTCACGCCTACATAAATAATACATACATACATATATATATATATATATATATATATATATATATATATATATATATAATTTTATACTCGTTATGTGTGTGTGTGTGAGAGAGAGAGAGAGAGAGAGAGAGAGAGTGTGTGTGTGTGTGTGTATGTATGTATATATATATATATATAAAGTGGGTTTCTTTTAGTTACTGTCCACCAAATCCACTCACAAGACAGTGATCAACCTGAGGCTACAGTAGAAGACACTTACCTAAGATGCAATGCAGTGGGACTGAACCTGAAACTGTGTGGTTAGGAGGCAAATATCTTAATGACAAAGTCACACCTGTACTTAATATTTTAATACTTTAATTAATTTCAATCACAGTAACCTAAGTGTGCTGCAGTTAGTTCTTATTGAAATTTTTATTACTTGTCTATGTACAGCTAATTTTAATATTGAAACTCACCTTTGTGGTTTTTGGTCTTTAACAGAAACTTCATGTAATTTGCATTATTACAATATGCATGTTATTCAATTTTTAGCCAGTTTTGATTTTCAGAATTGTCTCCCTTTGTCTTTCTTGGTCGGAATTGTCCTTTGTGCTATTTACTATTCTCTTTGTTATGAACGTAATTTCCGTTAAGTGAACGTTATATTTTGGGGTGCTCATTACATTATGTTATAGCCAACATTGCTCTATATTCTATTTTGAATTTTGCTTTAATGTTGTTTTTGATCATCTAGCATATAAGAGTGATTACATATTCCAGTCACCACATTTTAGTCTCATCTTTGTTGGTATTGTATTGTGCTGTTTCCTTTTAGCTTGTAATAGTATTAACATTCTTGTGGTTTTAGCCACTAGCTATCATATGGAATATTTGACAGTCTGATGCTGATGTTTTGACTGAGTTAAGTTCCAGAAACATTATGGCTTCGATACTGGTTGTTGTGAGAATTTCTTTTCTTAGTCTTTTTATACGTCTGTCTATGTGTTTAAGCATGCACCTTTATGTGTATGCACTGAAATTATATTTAAGATATTAAAGAAAGTTTCGTATTTGTATTGTTTTCTTTGCTCTTGTACATATATGTTTGTTTACATTACATTCGGATGTGTATATTTATATACCCTACCCGCCATTTTCCCATGTATGTTTATGAATATTTATGTTACTTATGAACAAACAGGCATATGCCAATTTTGATATCCTTTGTATTAAAATAAATTTCTGTTTTGTTTGATAGTTCTTCTTCAAAGCATTCAATCCCCACCAGTTATTAAATCATATATTGCAATAAAGAATTTAACCACGACAGCAATACTTCCACTCTTTACTCGCAGATTACCTTTTCGAAAACAAACATTAAAAAAGCATAAAAGAAGAAAAATATGCTGATTCTACAGAATCCTCATAAGAAATAATGAAAAATTGAAATATTAACATACAAAGAAAGAAAAAAAAAATCATATTTTTACAAATTGTAGGAATAAAACTAGAAGAAGGAACTTGCAAACAATACACTATAAAGTAATCAGAGTTGATTGAATAAAATACAATAACATTTTGGAAATTCAGTATTTATATTTCTTTCTTTATATCAAATAAGTACCACAAACATTTGTCATATTTGAAGGACAGAAACAGATGACTTTTGTCTATTTGTTTAATTTTTCTTTATTTAACATTTTATTTAGAGAAGGAAGGAAAGAAAAATAAGAGGTGAATGAGAAAGAAAACTGTTGGCTATGGTTTATTTTAGAAGTTTCACTTAAAATATTACTTCAAGTTTATGATAATATAGTTTAGAGTAATTTTTTTCTACATTTCACTCAACACAAATAAAATCTATCCATTTCTATTCTATAAAGTTGCAAATTAACTAAATTTAAATTAGTAACTATTTATTTCTGTGAGCACTTGACAATAAATACTTGAATACTTTTATTTTTATTTAGTATGCATTGTAATTTGTGAGAACAATAGCATCATTGGTTCCATGTTCCTATCAGGCTTATCATTATTTGACAGCATTTCTGATGGCCTAGTTGACTATAAGCATCTGCAACTTGGGACATCATTCAAAGAGGACTGGACTTCTATTTAGGATAGTCTTACATATTGATTACATACATACATACATACATACATACATACATGCATGCTTACATATGTATATACGAGAGTGAGTCAAAAAGTAATGCCATTTTGTTTAGGAGAGGTATAATTACCAACAGAGGAAAATCTATCATACATCAAAATGAAGCTGGTCCTCTGTGGATTGCATCCCTACTTCTCAACATAGTCACTGTTTTTCGAATGAGAGCATGTATTCCTGCCTTGTAAGATTCTGTTGACTGTTCTTTGAGCCAGTTCTTTACTACAGTTTTCACTTCCTCATCACTGGAATAATG
>NC_068990.1:12640277-12641120 GCF_001194135.2 Octopus bimaculoides
TTTGAGCCAGTTCTTTACTACAGTTTTCACTTCCTCATCACTGGAATAATGTTTGCCTCTCAAACACTCTTTCATGGGGCCAAAGAGATGATAGTCCAGTGACGATGATAGTTCAGTGACGAGGAAGTGAAAACTGTAGTGAAGAAGTGGCTCAAAGAACAGTCAAGAGAATTTTACGAGGTAGGGATACATGCTCTCATTCGAAGGTGGAACATTACTATTGAGAGAAATGGTGATTATGTTGAGAAGTAGGGATGTGATCCACAGAGGACCAGCTTCATTGTGATGTAAGAAGTTTGCTTCCCAACAACATCACTCTGGGTTGGGTTCCATCCCACTGTGTGGAATCCTCAGCAAGTGTCTTCTGCTATAGCGTTGGGCTGACCAAAGACTTGTGAGTTGATATTGTAGACAGAAACTGAAAGAAGCCCATTGCATATATATTTCTATGTGTGTGTTTGTGTCTGTCATCCACCACTGCTTGACAACAGTGTTGATGTGTTTAAATCTTTGTAATCTAACAAAAAGCTTGGTCTCTGTAAAAGAGACTAGGCTTAAAAAAAAATAAGTCCTAGGGCTGATTTGTTTGATGGAAACCTTTCAAGGCAGTGCCCCAATATGGCCACAATCAAATGACTGAAACAAGTAAAGTGATAAAAGGTATATATATATTTATATACAGTGGGGTGCTGAAAAGTTTCTGGCTTTAAGGGTATCACAAAAAGCCTGACTGAAGGCCCAACCTTCCAAGTTCTTTTATGGGTCTTAGAAAAACTGAAGCATCAATGCAATAAGTTTGTGAATCTGAGAGCGGGAGTATATCAAATAAAATCATAATTAACC